>NW_024582835.1:330972-339096 GCF_018398535.1 Haplochromis burtoni
TGTACCTCTGGTGCAAATTACTGACCTCTGTCATCATTTTAGGTGGGGGAACTTGCACAATCGGTGGCTGACTAAATACTTTTTTGCCCCACTGTAGTTACCTCTGTGTCGTGCTACAGCAGGTTTTATATCATTTTCAGTAGCCACATGTTGCTACATGTTGAGCACAGTATTTTAGATTAATTTCTGTTGACATCAAAATAATTCCCTCAGTGGCTCCAGGGATAACATTTTCCCACACACCCCAAATATTAGTACATGATAAATAAACACATTTTTGATTAAATTTGAGATGATAATGTTTTATGTTAACACAGTCATGTAATGTCCTGGTCTCAAAATGATGTATTTTTGCATATGATTTTGTACAATTACTTTTCAAATTATTCACTAAATATTATAAGTTAAGTAGAACACTTTTAAGATGAGGGAATGTGAATCAAAGCTTCCACCAACTGGAAGACCAACCACACCTGATTTCAAAGACTCCATACTGTACTGTGCATTTACAGGAGGTAAAGCTCCACCCAGGACAGACGAGAGGTACAAGAAAGTAATGGATTACTTAATCTGCTGTTTGGAAAAAATGTCAAGCGGTAACTTAAGAAAATACTCTAATGTTTGCAGTACTTTTAGTACAAAGTAGGAGTAGTAATGAGCAAATGTTTTTATTGGGTATTCATCCAGAGGGAAGCCAAAAAATACATTTATAAGCATCTTCAATTTTAGGTAATTTCTTTACATTTCTTACACCACCCCTCCTCTCTACTGCTCCCTCTTCCTTACACAGCAGTTTATTTGTTGTCTCCCTTTCTTCTTACCATATGAAAATGGCACTATAGGAGGGACATGGGAAAACTAATGAGACCATCAATTGCTTTTTTTTTTTTCTTTTTTCCTGTCGCAATGCAGAAAAACTGTGTTATTACGGGGTTTGGAGGCGAATCAAGGAGCTAGGAAGGCAGGGGGTAGTGGTAAGTGATAAGGGGTCAGCTAGGACCTGAATGCTGCTGGTAATGATGCTGTAATTATATCTGGCATGAGAAGGTGGTTGAGGACCTACTGTTAATATAATGTTTAGAGGAACCTCATCAGACTTTTGCAGGGCCTGACAGTTTCATTAAAGCCTGGCCATCCTCTATTCCAGCAAAGTCCAAAGTATTTATAAAATAAATCTTTAAATCTGCACCATCCTTATCCCCCTCCTGCTTCCTTTTCAGCATGTCCATTTGCATATTAACCAGAACATCACTTGTTGTTAATCGATGGAGAAGGCAAAACAGCTTTGTATCTGTCTCTGCCTATCTTCCTCATTAGTGTTAAAGTCTCTTTTAATTTCAGCCCCTTATCTATCAGTGTAATGGTTGGACTGCTATTGATTTTCTCTTTATGGATTGAGCACAAACAAAATGGTCAAACCTTTGACAGCTGTACAGTCTGTTTTTTTTTTTTTTTTTTAACATCACTGATGTATAAATTATCTCTCTCTGTGCTAAAGATGATATGCAGGGCAATCAAGTTTTATGGTTAGTCAGGTGATCAAGTATTTAACATACGCCATTCTACAGCAGAGCTGAAAAACAAGTGTCTTGTTCAAGAGGAGGAGGATGCAATCAGCTCCAGGTCCACCTTCCCCATCTCTATCTTTTATGCTCTCTGTGGACTCGCATCAGACTGGCTTTGACACTGGAATCAATCACCAACAACTCCCCCACCCACGGCCCATCTATACCACACCACACTCACCTCCACAGTTTTTCTTTGGAGCAGTGGGAAAAGTGAAAGTGTACACATGAAACCCGATTCTGCAGCAGGACTCTCTAGAGTTTTTGTTCTTCGGTCCTAAATTGCTTTATGGCATGCTAGTGATTGGACCAAAGGACACAACAATAGCATTAAAGAAAAAAACAATACATGAGATCATTGCTGTGAGCGTGCTGATACAGGGGAGGAAAGTACACATGGCTTCTTATACACTGAGTGACTGCGTCATGCGTGCCTCTCTCCGTGTATGATTGTAAAATTTTGAACGGTTCATTTTTTCAAGTTAAAATGTTTTAGAGTCTGCATAGGATCTGAGACACTTGTTCATTTTAAAAAGAGAATGGTGAAATCTTTCTATTATCACAACAGTACCCCTCCTCAGTGGAAGCCTCCAGGGTTGTCTGGGCTGTGATGAAGGATAAATGAATCTATGACCCTTCCTCTTCAACAGCATATGTCCGTCAGTCACTTGACAGGAAAGCACAGGTGGCTTGTAGTGACAGGTTTTAACTGAGACGTATGGAATGTGAGGTGGATCTCCACAGTAGATCCTCATGGTAGGCAGCTGGTTAATAATGCAATGAAAAACAAAGGGACTAATGCAATATTTTTAGATCGCAGCTAAACGTTCTGACCTGGTGGATATGCTGTGGTACGCGTGGAGTCTGTTTGTAATGTGCCAGGTCCAAGTCGCACAACAAGGCGGTTCATGTACATCCACACATAACATGATTAATCAAAAGGCTGACAGTTTCCTGTGGAAATGGCAGTTTATGGAGAGGCACAAAGTGGGCAGTCTTAGCAAAGCAAACATTTTGAAACATTCTTTTGTCAACCAATTTTAAAAATCAATATCATGGGTTATATCATAGTTTCAATAGCAAAACCACACAACGAGCCATAACACCACGTGGGATACTTGACAGGTATAAACAAATTATAGCATGAAATATTACATTTTGATACCATGCTTATCTTCTATGTGGGCGATCGTGGCTCAAGAGTTGGGAGTTCGCGTTGTAATTGGAAGGTTGCTGGTTCGAGCCCCGGCTTGGACAGTCTCGGTCGTTGTGTCCTTGGGCAAGACACTTCACCCGTTGCCTACTGGTGGTGGTCAGAGGGCCCGGTGGCGCCAGTGTCCGGCAGCCTCGCCTCTGTCAGTGCGCCCCAGGGTGGCTGTGGCTACAATGTAGCTGCCATCACCAGTGTGTGAATGACTGAATGTGTAAAGCGCTTTGGGGTCCTTAGGGACAAGTAAAGCGCTATATAAATACAGGCCATTTACCATTTCTAGCCTTCATTCCTTTGGTGTCAAAGTAATTTTTTAATGTTGTCACATTTTATATAAATATACAGTGGAGTTAGCAAATTTAAACAAATCCATATTTTATGCTGGCAAAAGGAAACTACCAGGTCTAATTAATCACAAACTACAGAGATTAATAGATCTTGACTTTGCCTTTTTTATTTTAGAAAAAAAATGTGTGCATGTAAACTATCAAAGTTTTTAATTTGCAGAGTCAATACCCAACTCACAACATCACAGATCTGGACACTAGTACAGCTGATGTTGTCCTAAATGATGCGTGCATATTTCAGAAAACAGCCACAGAAAACGCTGATGGAACGGATTCAATGGAGCCAGAGCCACTTTGCAACAAACACAGGTTACATCCTGACTCATATAAATGGTCTAAATCATGCAGTTCTAGAGTGACTTTGACAGAAAGGGCAAGGTTTATAGAACATTTTAAGCCCAGCAAGACAGACCCAGGAACCCAGCCATTGCAATTTTACTTCAGCCAAGTTTAAAATCAGCAAGTTGTCTACTATAGCTATTGTTCAAACTGGCAATACTACTGTGTTACAGTCGGACTACAAATTAACACTGGTCAGTATGTGTTTAGCAATAAACAGAGTCACACCCTCTCTCAAGATTTGGTCCTTTTTGACTTCTCTGTGTGTGTGCCAGCTGTAACACAAACCTAAATATGCAACTCGAGGAACAGAAACCATAGATAGATACAGTCCAGATTAGGCAAGGGTATCGAAACCCGGTTCTTGTTTCAATTCCTTGGCATTGTTTGCCATTTTCACAAACAATTCCCTTATCGATTCCAGTCGCCCTGAATGACGTCACCACGTTGCGGAGCGTCATTTACCTGGCAGGAAACACGGCGGCTCAAACGCTCAAAAGTTTGGTTATACTTTACGAGAACGGATGACAACAGGGCAACTTGCAATACTTGCAAAGTAGATATTTCATTTAAGGGAGGAAACACTACGAATATGCAAAAGCATTTGCTCACAAAACACGCGATGACCTTAAATGAATGTCGTGTTTTTAATTCCGCTCCGGACTCGTGAATCTCAACCCAGCAGCAGCGGTAACGTTTGGACGTCCTCTCCGTTAATGCGGCAGGTAAATAATCAACTAACAGTGCATATTATGTTCGCGCGATCTGCCTTATTACAAACCTGCCATTCCTGTGCATTTAGGTGACCGTGATGAGACAGACAGAGTCTGGGTGGCTCAGATGCTGGCAGTTCTCGCTGCAGTCTGCCGGTAGCGTCTCCTTTCAGGCCAGGATAGACGAATGTCACCGAGCAGAGACTCAGTTTGTGGTCAAAGGCTTGCACCCATTTGCCACAGCAGATGATTTTCGGTAAGTGAATGTGTTTAATTGTAGGCAGGGACATTACTGGATATTCTTGTGTAATTGCTACAGAATAATTTATGTTATACTTTGTTATTGCTACAGAAGAATATTTATTTTATTATTTTACATTTACATTTTTTTCCTGGGGACCCTGTGACACCCCATTGAAGAGCCGTAGGCTGGATCTCTTAAGATCTCACTGTTGGGTTTGTAAGGCCATGTTACTCCTAAATTTCTATCTTGTTCAAAGAGAAGATATAAAACAAAGTTCTAAGCTAATCGACCTTAGTGTTCTCCTTTTTAAAAAATAAGAATCGATAAGAGAATCGATAAAGAATCGAATCATTAAACAGAATCGAAAATGGAATCGAATTCATGAAAATCTTACCAATACCCATCCCTAGTCCAGATGTAACTTGACTACTACATTTTTATAAAGTCCTGTATGTCAAAAGCACTAGTTTGTCTAATCCTCAGGGCCTTCCATGCAGTGGAAACACAGACACCAGTCTTAAAGAACCTTTAAAAGAAAAAGGTACACAATAACTCTGCATCAGTGTGTGTGTTTATTTTTATTATTATTTTCTGGCCCAATCATTCATCAATTCATTCCTTCATTGCACTACTCTGTACCTGCAGTTTAGCCCAGAGCATAAACTCTAAAGTTTGTACTAAGGATTTGCCTAGTGCAATATTTATGATGAAATACTAGAAATCCTAGCTTTTCTTGGAGCTTTAAGAGGTATTTCCCAATTTTTATTGCAAATAGAACTTGCTTACATGTCATAAGTCAGAACACCAGTCACAAATCGGAAATCGTATAAAGAAGTTCAAAGACGCACTGCAGTGACATAGGTTTGTCCTACTTGTCACTGTTCAAAGTTGCTACCATTTAAATTTTTTATGGTTTGGAAAACAAACAGTGCCTGCACAATGTGTTAAGAGGTATAGGTGTTTTCCTGAAAGTGAATAGATAATCTTGTGGCAGTCAAAATGGCATGAAAGCACATCCATACTCTCACAGTCACTAGAGTGCCTTTTTCTCAAGCTCCATCTGTATGGCTAATGCATCATCTTCCAAATATATCACAACCAACACCACATCTTTGAGCATTAGGAATTATCTAAAGAACGTAAAATCCCACATGCACAATGGGGAATAAGCTCTAATGCTTAAGTGCACTTGCGGTGAGTAAAAACACATTTTTGACATGGACCCATGGAATTAAAGCATCACCTACCATCTTACATTACCTCCAAACGAAATAAATTATAATAATTATAAAAAATCTATCTTTTTTTTTTTACCATATGTAATGCTACAGGTAATGTTACAGAGTTTAAATTTGTCGGTTTGAATGTGAAGGAGAAATGTGGCGAATGAAAGCTCACCCTGCATTATAGAAAAACAAAAGGGCAGAACTTAAAAATTTTAACACCTCTAGCAAATTGAGGCAATTGTTGTTTGGTGGTAGATAAATAAAACTGAATTGAACTGAAACTCATAAGCATGACATATATGTCAGTTTTTATCTCACACACAGAGTTATAGTTGAATTTACTAACATCCTGTGACAGCACAAACCCTATTTTGGGGTTAAAAAGCTGTCAGGATTTAAAGTGGCATAGTTTCAGTCTTGGAATTAGGCCAGTTAAGAGATATAATCTCTCCAGCGTGTCCTGGGTCTGCCCTGGGGCTTCCTCCCAGAGGGTCATGCTCGGAATACCTCACCCAGGATGTATCCTTGTCAGATGCCTGAGCCAACCCAATTGGCTCCTTTTTGATGTGGAGGATGCAGAACCTGGTCATTGTGAGGGGCCATGGTCTTCCTCACCAACACATCATTCTAAGTGTCAAACTGTGCATAGACGTTGTTCAGCGCATCTGGTAGGGAGGAGTCACCGTCACAGGCAGGTGTGATCTTCCTGTAGTTGGTGATGGCCTGAATGTCCTTCCACATGCGCTGCTGTCCTGGTCCTGGTGCTCTGATGGCTCAAGACAGTTTGGCCCTTCTTAGGGCCGCCTTGCCGTCTGCTCTGAGGGCAGAGTCTCAAGTCTTTAGCAGCTCACACACTTCTGCAGTCATCCACAGTTTTTGGTTGGAGCGTATTATGATAGTCATGGAGACAGTGACATCTTCGATGCACTTGCTGATGTAGCTGATCACAGATGATGTGTACTCCCCCAAGTAGGTGTGGCTGTCATTTGTTCCAGCCTCCCTGAATAATTGCCAGTCAGAGTGCTCAAAACAGTCCTGAAGAGCAGAGAGAGCTCCTGCAGGCCAGGTTCTTACCTGTCTCAGAACCAGTTTGCAGTGTCTGACGAGCGGGCTGTATACCGGAATTAGCATAACAGACAAGTGGTCTGAGTATCCGAGGTGGGGGCGCAATGTCACCAGCATTGTGGAGGACCCCACACACCCCTCACACACACTCTTCACCCTGCTGCCTTCCTGCAAGAGGTATCGGAGCATTCGGGCCCTCATAGCCAGACTGTGAAACAGTTTCTTTCCCCAAGCCGTCAGACTCCTGAACACTCAGTGACTGGACTGACACACACACACACGCACACACACACACACACATACACACACACATCTTCATACATCAAGTTACTTTTTGCACATTGGCCAGTCACACAACCCACTGTCATTGTTGCACTTTTCTATTGCACTGTCTCGTGTGTTTGGTTCTGTCTGGTGTTGCACTCTTTGTTTTGGTTTTTGTGCACACTTGCACTTTATGTAGTACTGTGTTGACTGTCTGTTATACGTAGCATCATGGTCTTGGAAGAACGTACTGTACTGTACCACTGCACATGGTTGAAATGACAATAAAGCCACTTGACTTGAGTTGAAGATCTCGCTGACAGTGCCCTCTGCTAGGCATTCTCGGCGCACGCTCACTATAAGTTTAGGTGAGCCAGGTCTGTCCAGCATCCTGCCTTGCCACCTGATCCAACTCACCATCAGATGGTGACCAGCTGACAGCTCAGCACCTCTCTTCACCCGAGTGTTCAGAACATAAGGCCAAGCCTGACTATATCTAGCCGGTGCCACTCAACCTCACGGACGCAATAACTCAGGCTCCTTGTCCCACCAGAGAGGTGACATTCCATTTCCAGGCACTAGTCTCGGTAGCCGGGGATTGATCCGCCAGAGTGTCTGTCCCTGGGTATGCTCGGGTGATATCCCTTGCAAGGCCGGCTGCAGGCTCAGAGCTGCTGTTTGCGTCTCTCCCGAAAGTAGCCGCTGCACCCATTCCACCACAGGCCACTGGCACGCTTCTGCCATGACCCAAAATTACTCCAGGAGCGCTTGGCGGTCACCGTCCGGCGGTGCAGAAGCCCCGACCAGCCTCACCAGCACCTGGGTTTGGCATACCGCCTGACATCACAGCCTGTCTAACTTCCCTTCCTGTGTTGCTCTCTGTGTGTCGCAGCCATCTCCGCAAGCATTCGAGCCGACATTTGGACCAGTGCAGGCAGCGGGTCCAAGATTGCAAGCTGGGTTTCAGCACCACTTGTAACCCCAGTCACTACTTGTACAGTGGGGCAAAAAAGTATTTAGTCAGCCACCGATTGTGCAAGTTCCCCCACTTAAAATTATGACAGAGGTCAGTAATTTGCACCAGAGGTACACTTCAACTGTGAGAGACAGAATGTGAAAAAAAAATCCATGAATCCACATAGTAGGATTTG
>NW_024582835.1:340397-375229 GCF_018398535.1 Haplochromis burtoni
TCACAGTTGAAGTGTACCTCTGGTGCAAATTACTGACCTCTGTCATCATTTTAGGTGGGGGAACTTGCACAATCGGTGGCTGACTAAATACTTTGTTGCCCCACTGTAACTCTCAACATGCTCGTTCAAAGCTTTGTATTATAATTAACAGAGTTGATGTTCTGTTCCGACCTGCCATCACATACCTCTCTCCGGTTCCCAGGGTCACTGAAAAAGGTTGATATGTGATTACCAAGTGAGGGGCTGCTGCTCTACCAACCTCCCTGGCCCCTGCCCCTTGAGCCTGCTGCACAACCCCTCCCCTGTAGTGGAGCCATAGACCACACCTCTGCCACACTCTATAAGTTCTTTATGAAAACAGCGTGACAGTTAAAATAAATGAGAGGAGGCAAAGAAGAACTAGTGTTATTCTAAAAACGTGAATCTGTTAGAAGTTGCTGGAATTGACAAGAGCAAAGACTGACTGTGAGAGGAACATGTAAGCATAGGTTTATCCTGTGTTTCTCTCTGAAAACACTGATTCAGGTCAATGAGAGAAGGCTGAAGGAGAATCAATATGTCAATTTCTGAGATTAGGGATAACTGTGTGAAATCTGTGTGGTTGTCCTGTATGATGTTTAGAAGAAGATGAAACATTATTTACCATCAGATCCCAAGCCATATGTGTCCTAATGAAGATGCCACATTCATGCTTTTCATGCTGGCTGTATCAGTGTGCAGGTAATTATTAAGGTCTGACACACTAACAGAGTCACATTAACAGCTGCATGTTGACACATATTTCTATGGTAAATGTGGGTAAAATAAATCCATCCATCCATTTTTTGCATGTTATCCGAACCTTGCTGTGGGGGCAGCAGCATAAGCCAGGAAACCCAGACCTCCCTCTACCCACCTTGCCCCAGAAGTCCTGAGAAGGCATCCTTTTCAGAGACTTGAACCACCTTAAATGGCTCCTTTCAATGTAGAGGACTAGGGTAGTAGTAGTAGTGCCTTGTAGCTTCCAGCTAATGACCATGGCCTCGGATGTGGGCGTGCTGATTCTTATTCCTGCCATTAAAACTTGACAGCGAACTGCTCCAATGCGAACTGGAGGTCACGGCCTGAAGGGTGACAAATTTTCTATAGCTACTGGCTTGCGTAGCTCTCACATATGCTGTTGCCATTTTTTCGATAGTCCCTCAACGTGAAGTAATAATTATCTCAGTGGAACAACCTCCAAATTGTTGCACCATTTAGACTATGACAGCATCAAGGGTGTGGAAAAATGTTCCTTTTATTAATAGGTTGGAAAAGCAAGTTTCAGGTAGTTTCTTCTGTCAATATGTTGGTGTTAATGTGTTAGTGTGTCCAACTTTTTTAAGTATCTACAGCTTCATGCAGGCCGCAGGCATGTTAACCAGCAGCTGTTTGCTCTCACATTTCCAATGCCCTTCTGAACTGTGATCATGTATTGACTCATGCTCAGCTTGCTGCTATGATGGGAGCGTATATATTGTGGAGAGGCAGGTAAGTGGCCAGCACTTTGATGGTGTTGTACCCTTGTGGGGATCCGTCGTGATCAGAATTAGCCAGTTTAAACACTTTCCTGTGATTATTTTCATTATGGCTTGAGATAAAATATCTCCTTCTGCTGTTGCTGCAGATTACTGCAACAATTCTGCATTTGTGCCTATTTCACAATTTGGAGAAGCAAAGGTGGACTGGTGTGTCTATTATACGTTTTGCTGTGCTACTGGGTTGCTTCATAAAACTGGCTGAGTTTGACTAATGTTAACTTATCTAATGCAGCAAAAGTGCATAATACCCAGCACAACTAATTCAACCTTAGCTTGTCTGCTGTAGTGCCACTAGCAAAATAATAACTAACATCACATTTTATTTTTTCATTTATTGACTTATTTGTTGGATATGAGTCTGTGGCTGAGCCAGATGTAAGTCATTTTGAAATGAACAAAGTAAGAACACTAAGCTAAGACAGCAACAGCAGTTTAGACAGTCAAAGATGTATCTGAAAAAATGCTCTTCCCTACAGTATGATTTACACTGAAATCAAAGTCATGCACTGAGATTACATGAAGATGGGAAGCTAGGTGTTGACTCAGGCCTGATGGCTTCAGCGCCTCAGACGTTTGGTTTGGGGTAAGGAGGAAAAAAGAGCAGTTGGTTGGGTAGACAGAGGGCAGGGTCTGCACTCTCAGATATGATTGCACCTCAGGCTAACCTGTCTGTGGATGATAAGCATCCACAACACAGCAAAAGCCTGATGTGCTTAAGAGCATGTAGTTACTTTAGCTCAACACATGTATCTGATTCTGTCCTTAGCTTTTCAGACCCGTCCTTCATGTAGCATTTGGTAATTTTATGTGGCCAGGAAAACATCAACTCAAATCAAAGACAGTGTTACAGAACATGTTTGATAAGTGTAAATTGTAAATGAAATACTTATATTAAAAGTAGAAATTATAATCCTAAAGATTTTCATTGACATTAGACTATTGATGCAACAAACTCTCCTTTGTCTAACACAAAAAGCAGGTGTGTGCCAAATAAAGTAAAAAAAAAATCTATGTATTTTAATAAGCTGATACATCAACAATTGACAATAGAACAAACAGAACAAACAATCATCTCAAACACTTTTTTGTATTTGCCATTTGACCCCCCGTGTTTCAGGCTGTTATTAACAACATCCTCATAGACTTCATTAATCATTTCGTGTTTGTGGATGATATCCTCATGTTTTCTAAGTCTGTTACAGAACATGAGGCTCACGTCCACCAAGTTCTGCAGTGTCTCCTGGAGAATTTTATACTTTATGTCAAGGGTGAGAAATGTGAGTTCTATGCCCAGGCTGTTTCTTCCCTTGGGTTCATTGCTGAAAAACATCAGTTTTAGACAGATCCTGTCAAGATTGAGGCAGTGGTAGAGTTGCCTGGATGACTTAATAGGAAACAACTTCAAAGGTTCCTTGGATTTGCTATTTTTTACAGACGCTTCATTTGTGACTTTAGAGTTCAGGCGAGTTAAAGGTAATCACATTAAGTTGGTAACCGGGAGCTGCACACCATTAAGTTGGAAGAATAGAAGTGTTGGTTGAAGGGGAAGAGCATCCACTGGTTGTTCGGACAGGCCACAAACATCTCACTTACCTGCAGACCATTTAATGCCTCAATGGATGTCAGCCCAGGTGGGCACTTTTAATCACTTGCTTCACTCTAACACTCGCCTAAAGTCCCAGCTCACAGAATGTGAAACAGGGCACCTTGTCCTGCCAATTCTCCACTTCAGATGAGTTGCCAAAAAAGAAGAAATCATCCATTATGTTATGGTCCATTGTGGGCCGCTCTCTTAAGTTGTGGTTGAGCGTCAGTCAACACTGGATCATCAGTCAGTGAAACCCCGGCTGGTGTGTGAAGTGTTTCTGTATTGTGAGTCAGTGACACAAACTTTTATTTTCAAGGAAGTCCTGCCATTGAGTCCCATTTTGTCTACAACACCCCTGACAGAACATGAAATGGTGTCAGAGGAAAATTCTGGTAATGCAGGATAAGAAAAACACATTTCTACCCGCTACTGGGAAGACGAACAAAGGACAAGGGGAGACAATATAGACATCCTTGGGCTACGAAGCTAGTTTGATAAACTCAGGATGTCTTTCTGTTAATTGGATTCACCTGCTCTAATATTGTCAGTCTAGCTAATATCCTTGTGCTGGTGGTTCCTGGATCAAAATAATAATAAACAGGATCAATATTGCATTTGACTAATCACATTGTTATGATGTCATAGCTTTGCAGCTTGGAAAGAAAAACCCTAATCATATCCACTCAGGAAAAATTCAGAAAAAAGAAATTAAGGAATAAAGTTTCATCTAAAAATCTATGTTTACTATCCATTACTCATTATGGAAACAAAGACATTAAAAGGTATTAAAAAAGGTAATAAAAACTTTATACCTTCCTACTGTTTGCGCACAGGGGTTTGAGGGTTCTTCTAGGGCAGAGGGTAGTGATTGCGAGTGTTCTTTGATAGCAGCTTTTCATTTGATCATCCAGGCTTGACTACTACAGTCTTTATTTTGGTATCAGCCAGGCTCTGCTCTCTCGTCTTCAGCTAGTTCAAAATGCTGCAGCTCGACTCTTGACAGGCACTCGTAAGCATGACCATATTTCCCCAGTCTTGGCTCATTTACACTGTTTTTCAGTACGTTGTAGAATTGATTTTAAGATTTTATTGATTGTTTTTAAATCTCTAAATGGATTAGCCATTGAGGGGGTGGCTGTAGAGCAGGTCATCTACTGATCGGAAGGTTGGTGGTTCGATTCCTGGCTTCCCCTAGTCTGCATGCCAAATATCCTTGGGCAAGATATTAACCCCAAATTGCTCTCCGGTGCATCCATCGGAGTATGAATGTGTGTGAATGTTACTTAGAAAGCACTTAGAACAATGTGCTGGGTGTGAATGGGTGAATGCACAAGTTGTGTAAAGCGCTTTGAGTGCTCAGAAGAGTAGAAAAGCGCTGCATAAGAACCAGTCTATTTACCATTTAGCTCCGTCATACCTCTCTGATCTGTTAACTAAACATACTCCTAATAGAACTCTCCGGTCAGCTGATAAGTTCCTTCTTTAAACAGAGGAGATCGTTCCTTTGCAATCGCTGCGCCCAAACTTTGGAACAGTCTGACTCTTGAAATTAGGATCTCTCCAACACTTGACATTTTTCAAACCCACTTGAAAACACATTTTTACTCTGTAGCTTTTAATTGTCAGTGAGTTTTGTTCTGTTCTTTGTGTGTGTTTGATCTACTTTTTTACTAGTACAGCACTTTGGTCAACCTGTGTTGTCTGAGGTTTCATGAAGTGAAAGTTTAAATGTGCTTATAAATAAAATGATTGATTGATCGATTGATTGATTGATCTCGAATCAGGGTCGTAACTTACAGCAGAGCAGGTTAGGTTTACTAAGAAGCAAACAGAGCCTATAAACAGAGGATATAATAAATAACATAAACAAAAATAGCAACCTTACTAAATATTACAAAAGAGTCAAACTTAAACACAAGTGATCCAAAAATCCAAAACACAAAACAACCCAAGGACATACATCTTGTTGTCCTTGGGTTTACAGTCAGTGAAAATCTGCAAACTGAAATATGAGCAGATGATGGAAAATCCCAGGGATGTGTGCTCAGCCCCCTGCTGTTACCCTGTTCACCCACAACTGTGTAGCAACACACAGCTCCAACACCATCATCAAATTTGCAGATGACACCACCATCATCGACTGCATTTCAGATGGAGATGAGACGGCATACAGGGCAGAGGTGAGAGCCCTGACATCATGGTGCCACAACAACAACCTGCTGCTTAACGTCAGCAAAACCAAGGAGCTCATAGTGGATTACAGGAGACTGCAGAGAGCTGGCCACACCCCCATCCACATCGAAGGAGGAGAGGTGGAGAGAGTCAGCTGCTTTAGATTCCTGGGCATCAACATCAGCGAGGATCTGAGCTGGTCACACCATGTTGATGTGATCACAAAAACAGCAAGACAGCGGCTCTTCTTCCTGCGGCGCCTGAGAAGATTCAGCATGAACCCCAGAATACTAACAAACTTCTATCGATGCACCATTGAGAGTATTCTGACTGGCTGCATCTATGGCAGCTGTAGACACAGGGACAGTTTTTACCCACAAGCCATCAGGTTTCTGAACTGCTGACATTCTATACACACCATTACACACTCACTACAATTACAGGACTCTACACACTGTCACTTCAACTAATACCACATAAATGCTAATTGCACAAGTTTTGCACAATCTGTAAATAGTCTTGCACAAACATTTGTAAACAACTTGTCTTAAATTCTCTAAATATTTAATACTCTTTTTCTCTTTGTCATTATCATTACTGCTATTTTCTGTTATTTTCTTCTTAATTTAACTGCACACTTCATGTAAAGCTGAGGAGCACAAGCCAAAGAATTTCATTATGGATAAATGTGGCTACACTGTTTCTCCGTACATGAGAATAAAACTTGAAACTTGAAAATCAGCTTGTGCGAGGGTTCATACCATTCTTAGATGGTGGATGTTAAACTAGCACACTATAATTGTTTAAAACCTCTTGAGCCCCAGTGCCACTGGGGGTAAAAAGGGGGAGATTCTGTTTCATCAGGTGTAACACGAACTCGGTTATATAGTCCTGGCATGTGTTGTATCCATAGAAACCTCTGAATCCAAGCTAAAAGCTCATATAACTCATACAACCAGCAAACATAGCAAAAACAACAAACAATTAAAAGATAAGATAACTCTTTATTGTCATTGCACAGTCATACATAGTACAATAGTACAATGAAATTGGAAAACTGTCCTACGTCGGCACTACATATAACACAACACAACCCAATACGACACATCACATCACAACGCAACACAAACAACACAACACAGTATAATAACTTAGTAATAAAAAAGAAGAATAAGTGTATGTGTATTGCACACTGTTATTATTGCACATTAATTGTTATTACACCTTGTTATAAATATAAATATTTTTTATTGTTTTTAGCGTTTCTGAGGATTCTCAGAAAGTGGAGACGCTGTTGGGCCTTCTTTAAGACCGCAGAGGTGCTCGAGCTCCATTGGAGGTCTGTGTCTTTGTGCACTCCCAGAAACTTGAAACTGGAGACCCTTTCCACACACTCGCCATTGATGCTGACAGGCTGCAGCTCAGACTTCCTCCTTCTGAAGTCAACTACCAGTTCTTTTGTCTTGGTGGTATTGAGGTCCAGGTTGTAATATGTTGTCTTATTTTATATTTATATTGTACTATTGCTCGTTTGATATGCTTTTATATTTCCTCTATGTTGCTATATTGTTTGTTTGACATGTTTTTATGTGAAGCACTTTGTAACAGCGTTTTTGTCTTAAAAAGTGCTATATAAATAAATTTTACTTACTTACAGTGGGGCAAAAAGTATTTAGCCAGCCACCGATTGTGCAAGTTCCCCCACTTAAAATGATGACAGAGGTCAGTAATTTGCACCAGAGGTACACTTCAACTGTGAGAGACAGAATGTGAAAAAAAAATCCATGAATCCACATGGTAGGATTTGTAAAGAATTTATTCGTAAATCAGGGTGGAAAATAAGTATTTGGTCAATAACAAAAATACAACTCAATACTTTGTAACATAACCTTTGTTGGCAATAACAGAGGTCAAACGTTTACTATAGGTCTTTACCAGGTTTGCACACACAGTAGCTGGTATTTTGGCCCATTCCTCCATGCAGATCTTCTCGAGAGCAGTGATGTTTTGGGGCTGTCGCCGAGCAACACGGACTTTCAACTCCCGCCACAGATTTTCTATGGGGTTGAGGTCTGGAGACTGGCTAGGCCACTCCAGGACTTTCAAATGCTTCTTACGGAGCCACTCCTTTGTTGCCCGGGCGGTGTGTTTTGGATCATTGTCATGTTGGAAGACCCAGCCTCGTTTCATCTTCAAAGTTCTCACTGATGGAAGGAGGTTTTGGCTCAAAATCTCACGATACATGGCCCCATTCATTCTGTCCTTAACACGGATCAGTCGTCCTGTCCCCTTGGCAGAAAAACAGCCCCATAGCATGATGTTTCCACCCCCATGCTTCACAGTAGGTATGGTGTTCTTGGGATGCAACTCAGTATTCTTCTTCCTCCAAACACGACGAGTTGAGTTTATACCAAAAAGTTCTACTTTGGTTTCATCTGACCACATGACATTCTCCCAATCCTCTGCTGTATCATCCATGTGCTCTCTGGCAAACTTCAGACGGGCCTGGACATGCACTGGCTTCAGCAGCGGAACACGTCTGGCACTGCGGGATTTGATTCCCTGCCGTTGTAGTGTGTTACTGATGGTGACCTTTGTTACTTTGGTCCCAGCTCTCTGCAGGTCATTCACCAGGTCCCCCCGTGTGGTTCTGGGATCTTTGCTCACCGTTCTCATGATCATTTTGACCCCACGGGATGAGATCTTGCGTGGAGCCCCAGATCGAGGGAGATTATCAGTGGTCTTGTATGTCTTCCATTTTCTGATGATTGCTCCCACAGTTGATTTTTTCACACCAAGCTGCTTGCCTATTGTAGATTCACTCTTCCCAGTCTGGTGCAGGTCTACAATACTTTTCCTGGTGTCCTTCGAAAGCTCTTTGGTCTTGGCCATGGCGGAGTTTGGAGTCTGACTGTTTGAGGCTGTGGACAGGTGTCTTTTATACAGATGATGAGTTCAAACAGGTGCCATTCATACAGGTAACGAGTGGGGGACAGAAAAGCTTCTTACAGAAGACGTTACAGGTCTGTGAGAGCCAGAGATTTTCCTTGTTTGAGGTGACCAAATACTTATTTTCCACCCTGATTTACGAATAAATTCTTTACAAATCCTACCATGTGGATTCATGGATTTTTTTTCACATTCTGTCTCTCACAGTTGAAGTGTACCTCTGGTGCAAATTACTGACCTCTGTCATCATTTTAGTGGGGGAACTTGCACAATCGGTGGCTGACTAAATACTTTTTTGCCCCACTGTACTTACTATCTACACACCAATCTGACAGCCTCTGAACTTCAGCTCTGTACGCCATCTCATCTCCCCCAGAGATGAGCCCCACCGCGGTGGTATCATCTGCAAACTTGATGACTGAGTTTTCTGGGTGGGTACTAACACAGTCATGTGTGTACAGAGTGTACAGTAGGGGACTCAGTACACAGCCTCGTAGAGAGCCGGTGTTAAGGCTGAGGGTGAGGAAAGATGAGGCCCCGCTCTAACTCTCTTTACACCGTCTGAGAGGAAGTCTCTGATCCAGCGGCAGGTGGTAGAAGTTCCAAAACTGCAAGCCACGCTCCAACCAAAAATCACTGAACCAGCCACAAAGGAAGACCACAAATATGTTTGATGCATGATAAACAATAACAGCCTTAGTGCTTTTGTTCCTTCAATTACAGACACATCCATTCTAGACTACAGCTCATTTCCTGACTAAGTCTCCCACAATGCCCCAGAGCCATTTCCCATTTTAAAAAAATCACTATTTTCTGCCCAGTTACAGACATTTTATTGGACAGGGGCAAGCGTCATCTTCTGATTGGTGGAACTGACCTAAACACGGTGACATTAATGTGATTTTGTTGACTCAAATGATAAAAATAGCGGTCAATTGTGTAAATTAGGCAATAGAAGCTGAAGTTACAGCGTTTAAAGGGAAAAGAGACATTTCCAAAACTTGATTAGACAGAGGAAAAAACAGGCCAAATGGACCTCAGCGTGTGGGTAATTCTTAAATAAAAATAATGAAATAACAAGTATTTTTAGGCATGCAAATAAAGTTAAATCATTTCTGCTGTTCAATACCTGGTTATACTGGTTTTCTGGAGTTTATTGTCTACTGAAACATATTTTCAAAGTGGTTATATGCAATAAAATCCAAAAATAAATTAAGCAAGGAAAAAATCAACTTACTTTTTCTATGTTCCAGCCTCAGTAACTTTGACACAGTAACATGTACTGTAACATTTACACCTCTGATGAACTCTTACAAAAGTTAGCTTTATTGTGATACCAAGATTGTTTATACAGAGTTTGTAATTGCAGAGAAATACTCTGTTTATTTTCTATGTCATGTTTGAGCAGGAAACTCAGAAAAACCCAGGGGCTACTCATGCAAACATAAGTAGGGTAAATCATTATTATTTAGCAATTATATGTACTAAATGTAAGGACACTGAAATAATACTATTTGGCAAAGTAGGAAGAATAACACTTATGAAACAAACTAATAAAACTGAGACATATTTTGTACTGTAACGATATATACTTGAGAACACATAACAGTTACAGCACCTGAATTGTTGGCAAAATAAGTGGCAAGTATCATAATAAACAACATGTATTACTAAAAAAACAGAACTTACATACTGCTGCTGGATTCAGTAATAACAAAGGACTCAAGCTCTACCTGCACCTTGTCACGTAATCAAAAAATCTCAACAGAAGCTTTTTTGTTCCTCCTACAGACTTCTCTCAAAAGAAGAGTGCCTGGGCAGGGCTATTCCCTGAATTAAGCTGCTTGCTTCTGCAGAATATGAAAGACAAACATAGATCGCACTGTGCAGAAATTGAAAGAGCACTGCGAGGTGTTAGATGAGATAATCTTGACAAACAAGTATGTGGCATCTTGGGAATAAGCCCCTGAATTGATAGCCTGAGCAGCACATACTGTATACTCTGGGTTTGTTTAAATTGCATCCAGTACTTCAGCGCTCAGGTAATACAGACGACGCTGTGACAGGGCAGATAGGAACACTAGTTCGTCCTAGCTAAAACTGCTGATAGATTTTTTCTTTGTTTTGTTTCTGCTTTTTTTTTTCTTTTGAAAAGTTCACTTCATGAAACCTCAGACAAAGCATTTTATATATGAAACTACAAAAGAAAAACACTGATGTTAATATACACTGCAGTATTACGTCCTGTCTACAAACAAGCACTGCACCAGATGCATAGTACAAACACATGGTCATCAGTGACTGTATTAAAATATAACTAACCCATAAATGATGTGTCTGGCTTAGTGCAAGCACACAATGTTTGCATAACAGTTACTTGTGTGATACATTTCTGTCAGCCTGTGTTGAAAAAACAAATGCAGCATTTGAAAGTGGAGTATTCACAGGAGCATTTCCCAGATAACCCCTCACAGGTCATAATATTCACAACTATCCAAAATTCAGAACAAATTCTGATGACAAAAGCAAAGTTAACCAAAACAAACACAAAATGCAGCTTTTAAATTAAGTAACTGCCTCCTAAATTTAATGTAATTTAGGATGAAGCCATTCATGCCAAAGCATCTCAGTCAGATTTAAGTCCACACTTTGACTAGGTCACTGCAAAACCTTTATTTTGATTTTGGTGGATTTTCTGGTGTGTTTTGCGGCATTGTCCTGCTGCACATGGTTAGATAGGTTTAAATAGCTTTTTAATAAATGCTGTCATTGAAAAACTGAATGTTGTAGTTATCCGGGTTATCTTTGTCTAAAATGTTAGACTTAGTCATACAAAAGTTTTGATGATCTGAAATATGTGACAAATGTGTCAAAAACTAGAAAATCACTAAAGGGGCAAATACTTTCTCACATATTTGATTTTTTTCTTTTCATTTATTCATCTATGTTGTAGAGATCATGCACCTCTTGGGATCTACTGTTATATCTTCGAATATTACAGAGAAAGTAAACTTACTCACTGAACTGCAGCCCAGGTATCCACGTGCCTGCACAGCAATCAGCTGGTTTTAGTTCGTGTGTCAGAGGAGGAAAATAGCGACAGAGTCTAGAGCATGGATATGGACATCGATTTTTATTGTACAAAAATGGGGGTTGTTAATCAGTTTTAGCTGATTTGTTGTCAATGAATTTAACAACAAGCGCATAGCGGGGCAGCAACGAGACAAACTCCAAACCTGGAGTAAAGGTTTTTTTAACCTCTTCATCTTTTCTGACTCAAGCATGTTATCTGTGGCTTGTCCCAGTGCATCCAATGTGTAAATGGGTGAATCAGACTAAAGTGTGCTTTAAGCTTACGTAACAGCCCATCTAACATTTACACAACAACCGTTACATTTTACAGCTACATTGTGCCAACTCTCGGCCGGCTCAGCAACACACAAATATAATCACAAACTTTGAATGAAGAACTCTTGAAAATCTCATTATGTTTCTATACTAACTAAAGTTTGGCCACAAAAGGCTAATGCACACTAATTCTTCTTCTTGAAAGTACAGTAGTCATTGCCGTAGTCATTAAGAGTGTTTTCACACCTGCGGTGTTTACTCCATTTAAATCAGGTTAGTTTTCCTCCTCGGTGCGATTTGTTTGTGCAGGTGTGAACACAGTACTTACACTTGTGTGCAGACCAAAATAATCACACCAAGGCTGTCTGCATGGACTAGCAGCTAGCTGTGAAATTAATAGTTTTTCTGCATCATTATAATGTTGGTCCAGCATCAACATTTCAGCTGACCTATAGCATTGTGGTGATACCACAGTTTTAGAATGTGATGGTATTTGTTTGTTTTGAAACAAACAGTAAGCATTTTAAGCGTTAAATAAATTATCAAATTAAGTTTGCTGCCAAATTTTGCTTACTAATTGATAATAATACTACCTAAAGGCTCAGACAAAGTGATTGGTCAGTTGTAATGTTGATCCTGGACAAGCATTGTTAAGGCAATGTAGCATGAGGATATCAGATAGTGTTGAGCACTACTTTCAAGCTTGACCCTATATTAGCTCTGCGATGCAATTCACATACATATCACGCTTTTCTCCACCTTAAATTACAACAGTTGGTTTTACACAACTGAGGTTGGAAACAAAATCACACACTGAGATTAGATATATGATATTCTGTGGCTTAGCTACTTAATCCTTCTATGTATTTTATTACCTGATAGTGATGTGAAGAAACAAACTGCGTGCTACAATACAGTTTATCATGCATCCGCCCACCAAGTGCAGTTTCATACACAAAAAGAATGAATCCAGGAACAATATTGCCAAACTAAAGTTTTGCATATGCCACTGCCCACAGTCAGTAAGCCACCACTGTCAAAACCTTTCTTAATTAACCTCAGCAAACAATATTCACAGGCACAAAACTCAAGTGCCACAGACAAGGGAAAGACAAGAATTCAAGAAAAAACAAGCTTCACCTACTACTCATTCAAACCCACCTTCCAAATCAGCTCCTTAAGTCCCATGAGTCCAATTAGTAACAGCATTTTTGCACATAGCAAGCTGATTACACTGCCAGTCAGTCAGGTCTCAATCAGAACACGAAGCTCAAAGGACATTAAAAGGTTAAAACCTGCAGTCTTACATGATACAAAGAACTGTGTTTCAATAATTAGGTGCTTGTTAAGTTTAGCTAACTTGGCAAAAGTTGGGGAAAGTTTATTATTATGAGAGCTGGGATTTGAACGTTGGTCTTTGTCTTCGCTTTTCAAAACATTCAATAAGTTAAAAATTTGATTTATTTGACTTTTTTTCTCTTTTGCCTCCTCCATAGCTGAGGTTTGCTTGGGTTTGGGAAAAAATAAAAGTACCTGGTCAATGAAAGATCTTGGCTGTAGGAAGCACGAGTCACAGCTATCAGCTTCAGCATTCAATAGGTTGAATGCCTAAATATCCAACCCATCCTCTCAGATTAACGAAATATAAATATTAATCTTGAACACAGTTAAAATTTATAACAATGAAATCAGGACTGTTCAAACCAGATGCGAACCAAACCCGATACATTTCTAATTATGTGATTATATACATGTAAAAGCAATGAAAATGTTAGTTATTGATTTGTGTTCAGTGCTTTTGTTGAATTAGGCTAAATATCTGTGGGTTTCCAAAAAGTCCTGAAATGCTCAAGAAACTGTACATTTGATGAAGTCAGATTTGTCTGAAAAAGCTATCTGACCGCTACAGAAACAGAGACCATGAAAGCTCCAAATTATGGTATCTATAACCAATAGAATAAACATAGCAGGATGAATATTAAAGAAATAATATTAATAAACGTTTAGGTAGAAAGAGACTTATTATACTTGGACAATAAGAAGTGTCTTTGGATTAGGATAACAATCTTGTAATTTTATAATTTAACCATAACTGGCTAATTTTTCTCATCCACCTCCATGTCTCTGTCCTTAACACTCTACAGTAAACATGAAAAAAACTTGAATTCCAAATTCCGTTCCTCACATTCAAGGTCTTAAATAATCAGGCCCCATCTTATCTTAATGACCTTGTAGTACCATATCACCCTATTAGAGCGCTTCGCTCTCGCTCTGCAGGCCTACTTGTTGTTCCTAGAGTATTTAAAAGTAGAATGGGAGGGAGAGCCTTCAGTTTTCAGGCCCCTCTTCTGTGGAACCAGCTTCCAGTTTGGATTCGGGAGACAGACACTATCTCTACTTTCAAGATCAGGCTTCAAACTTTCCTTTTTGCTAAAGCATATAGTTAGGGCTGGACCAGGTGACCCTGAATCCTCCCTTAGTTATGTTGCAATAGACGTAGGCTGCCGGGGATTCCCATGATGCATTGAGTTTTTCCTTTTCAGTCACCTTTCTCACTCACTATGTGTTAACAGACCTCTCTGCATTGAATCATATCTGTTATTAACCTCTGTCTCTCTTCCACAGCATGTCTTTATACTGTCTTTATGGCCCCGCCCCTCCCTGAGCCTGGTTCTGCCGAAGGTTTCTTCCGGGAGTTTTTCCTTCCCACAGTTGCCAAAGTGCTTGCTCATAGGGGGTCATACGATTGTTGGGTTTTTCTCTGTATGTATTATTGTTTGTCTACCTTACAATATAAAGCACCTTGAGGCGACTGTTGTTGTGATTTGGCGCTGTGTAAATTGATTTGAATGATGTTCAGAAACCAATCTTTTTTGTCCTCATTGAAAATGACCAATAAATCAAGAAACTTTCACTTGCCTCTTACTATAAATGTATCTTACCAGCTCTGATTTTCTTAACCTTCTTTTCTTCTAACTCACTTTTCTTCTTCTCTGAGGCAGCTCAGAAATGATGAATAGTACTGTCACCCTTCCTTTTGCTAATGATGACACTTACTGTGAATGAAAGCTAACTGCTCGCACTTTAATCAAACCAACACTAATAATGCCATTTATCATAAGCAAGTACGATTTATGATGTTAGTACTCTCCAATAAAAGCTCCTGCTGTCTTCATGTAGGTTTCTGACAAACATAGTGGAATGAATATTAAAGTTAGTTGAATAAAGCAATGGGCACTACTACTGGTCGTTGAGTGAAAGTATGGACGATTAAATTTGCTTTTTAGCTAGAATAGCAAGGTAACTGGTGGTTGGTTAGCCTTAGTTAGTTAGTTAGTTTAAAAAAAGTGCTGCATCAACAGCTGATGGGAGTACTGACAGAGATTAACTTTACACAAAAGCTAACAAAGGGAATGTGTTTCTGTTCTGTTTTAAGGTTAACAGAACAGAGAACTGTATGTGGTTTAACACTGATTATACCCGCAGGACCTGAAAAACAGCTTCCGCTCTGCTATGACTGCAAAACTAGAGCTGGCAATAATAAGAAGAATAAGGCCAGTAAGTTTAGTTTAAACATGAAAATAGCAGCTATAAATAATCTGAATGGCTAAAAAAAAAGTGATTTAAACATTTAGGAAATTTCTTAGGAGATCACAAACAAACAGCTAATCAAGTCCATTTAGGAGTACAGCAAGAGGACTGACTAATATGTTCACCGTTCCGTTAGTTGAATGGACAACTCCCACCTTCAGACTTTTTTATTTCTCCTACAGATTTTAGCAAAATGATCTCAGTTAAGATAGACATTCAGAATGATATATGTATGTAGTGTGATAATGAGAAGAGTGTATACAAATAAAAAATCTTAGGTCTCGCTCACAAAGGCCTATAGAGCTCTCACCAATCTATGGGAAACCTGCAGCTGACAGGGAAAGCCAGTGGTAACTAGTGTTGGGCAAGTTACTTTGAAAAAGTAAATAATTATAGTTACTAGTTACTTCTTCAAAAAAGTAACGCTGTTAGCAGCGCTGTTACTTGTAACGCTGTTATTCCCATCACTGGTGGTTACTGGAGGAGACAAAAGGGGTGGGCATCAAAAATCTTGAGTAATTGCTTTGGTTGCAAGCAGATTGTCACAACTGTCCATAGTTTGCATGAAAGATCTTGCAAACAGCTGTGAATTAACCACTGAGTTGTAGTGAAACGTGAAAATGTACGTCACAAATGCCGGAAAAGTGTCATTTTTATACAGATTTCTTTGTTACAGTGTATCTTTTTGTCCCACACGCAAGTGATCTCGCTTTACCATTTGGCAGCTGGTCAGGGAATACACTTTTTTTCCCTAGAAACTTGTGCTGCCAGGGAAAATAATGTCATGTTCCCTTTTACTTGTGCCTCAAAGATAACATGAGTTCCAACTGCTCAGTTGTACCTGTAAGTCGAGCTCTCACTAGTGATGATGCAAAACATCTTTGGGGGTGCCTTTAGGTCAAGGGGAGCAGGTCCATTAACTAATCAGAAGCTCGGTGGTTGTGTCCCTGGCTGCTCCAGTCTGCATGCCAAAATGTAGAATGAACCCCAAGTTGCTCTCTGATACATTCATCAGACTGTGAATGTTAAAAATAACTGCATGTGTGAATGTGACATGTTGTATAAATTGCTAATCAATTTACCATGAAAACTGGGTCAGTTTAAAACAAAAACTCAGTGTTTCCCCCTGTGATGCTAAAGAAGATCATTTTCAAAAGTGAGTTATTTTTTATTTTTATGTACTTTTTCTCAGAACTGTTTCAAGCACCTTGAGACAACTGTTGCCATTTGGTCCTGTATAAATAAAACTGAACTGAATTGAATTGTAACACGCAGACACAAGATCAAAGTATTGATCGTGGTGAGATATCTCTTTAATTTATACAAACCAGTGTTGTGTTTTTTGTAATTTCATCATGTTTTTTCTTCTTCTTCTTAAATGTTTCTTAGATGTTTTGTAGAATTCAACTTAAAACCTATAAAGCATGTCGTTTTACCAAAAGAGTGAGAACCATGAGGCAGAACTGTGCATATAGTTGTATAGGTGCAATACAAATACAGCTTAAAAGGGTGCGACACAGTTCTTGGCACTATGTGGTCATAGAGTACAAGCAACCAGCGCTGTCCTTTTTCTGGGAGGACAATCTCAGTTCACCTGACACTTGCAAGAAGAGCTTCTCTGATAAATTAGTCACATCATAATTCAAAAAGTTTTCCCCACCAACAGTCCAAGCTGATGAAACTGCGTCACGGTTTTGTCAATTCCCCTAAAATCCTAAATGTCCCAGACTTCGGTGGCCATCACAGGGAGGATGTTCGAGTGGTTCATAATCCTGCCAGCACATGAATGCATAATGAGGCTGGTGCTGCTTCGGTAGGATGCATTGTCGAGCAATATAACCAGGCAAACTATGAAACACAAACACACACACACACATTTCATTTTGGGGTGGTCCAGCCCTGTGGAGTTTTCAGCATCATACTATTAGTCTTATTTACTTTTAATGTGACAGAGACCGAGAGCAGCACACCACAGCCTTTTATTACAAAGCCTTGAGAAATTGGGGGTCATACATCACTCTCCCTCTCTTTCCTCTCTCTCTCTGTCTATCCCCTGCATTGCTTCTCCCTATATCCATCTATCAATTCATGCTCCTTTCAAAGCAGACAGGATGCATTGTCTTAAGTTCACATATGGCAGAAAGCAGCCTCCTCTCCAACCCTCCCCTCTTATCTGTCTCCATTTTCCACTATAATTCACTTAAAGGTGGCATCTCCAAGTCGACAAATGGAAGAGATTTAATTGGAAAGGGTTACGGGGAAGGTGGGGCTGTTTATTGTCTGCAGTGGTAGCTGAAGGAGAGACATCCACTGATGGAGATAGAGGGACTGACTTTGCACAACACACTGGCAACAGACACAGATTCTCTTTCTGGAGGGGAGCTGCTATGAAAACACGAACTCCTCTAACATTTTAAATGCAGCTGAGGAAGTACCAAAAGCTACCAAGTGTGGCTGATTTTATTTTATGTTAAAAGAAACTTTTGCAGGTATCGTGAGGTATCTTGGTAGGGAAGAGTCTTTATTTTTTGCCCATCAGCACTCCTCACCATTACTGACAAGAGCAATCTCTTGGCCGCACGGGACAAGAATGAATGAAATGGCATTAAAGGCACTCACCTGCTCCTTCTACACTTGGAGGTGGAGAGGTGAATACGACCAACCTGCGTCAGTTGGACCCCAATATCATCCTTCCTGCTCTTTCTTCCTCTAGTCATTTCCAGAGTATTTCCCCTGGAGGACAGCATAAGAGAGCCCAAAGCATTCTGGGAAACTGAGTTCCTGTGTGAGCAAAGGAGCTAACCCATTGCAGCTAACTCATTCTTTAATTCATCATTCAAACAATGTAGAAAAAATCTGACAACCCCGCTCCCTCAGCTAAAATCCAAACATCAATAGAGAGGTCAGTCACAGTTTGCTTACCGTATCTTAATGTAAACAAGCACATTTGACCCGTTTATCAAAATCACTCAGGGTATTAACCCTGACTTGTCCTGTCTGACTTCAGCACTAAGTCAGACATTATGAAAATAAGAGCGGAACGAGACGATCCCCTGGATGATTTTACGGTCACTACATCAACCCAAATTTGGATGCCATGGTAATCTGTCTCATAAAAAGAAGTCAAGAAAACAAGTCTCAGAAACGTTAACATTTAAACAGATTTCTCCCATTGTAATTTAAAATGTGTACCTAAAATGTTTTCAAATCAATTGTTCTTTAGCAAGTGTGAGGCAGACCACTTGAGGGTGCTTTTATTCAATCGGTAACTGCAAGTGAAGCTTGATTAATTCTTCCACCAGTGTGATCAAACCTTAAGCCTCAGTTGTTTATGTCCTTAAACTGTATTTAGGGATGTTTTTGCCTGTAAGCTAGTTTTCATGATTAAATTTAGAGAATGGATGAAGGTAGGTGTGTTGGAGGCTAATATTAACATTAATTATATTGATCTACATTACATTTTGTTATGTGAGTGGATTTTACACCCATTTTCATGTTTTCATTTACATTATCGAAGTTTAATTATTTGCTAATACTAATTTAAGATGATGCTGAAGCAGACATGCTTTACAGTTTGATGAGACGAACAGAGACATTGTTTGTTTTTGCAGCTGAAGTGTTTAAGTTTCCACTTTTGATGTTTCAAATGCTGCACAGGCCTTTCTATCTGCTGTACTGTTTGTACGTGTTGTAGAACAATAAGTCATCCAGAGGGAGACGAAAAGAAATGTAGGAAAGATTTGAGGGGGGAAAAGTCCTTTCTCCAACTGCTACTACAGAGTTGATAGTGTAATACATGAAGACTTTACTGTTGGTAATGGATGACAGTTCACTGATTTCCTCTCAGGCAAAAATTAAAAAGTCATCAGTGTTAAATGAAACACTTTAAGCATAGGTATGCCTGGTAAATCTATATGCTTCCTACTACCGTTATATCTTATGACTTTGCTGGTTATTATCAGTTTCCAGCATCAGCACCCTGAACAAAGCTTTGGAAAACAGTGAGGCGTCACAACTTGTTCAGTATACATAAGGACCAACCATACGTACATGGCCGGTTCACCGAGGATGCATTATAGTTCACCCATAATGCAGTTATCACAGTGAATGACCAGTTTAGCTGTCTACCTGCAAAAAACTCCCATAAATATTTTCCAGCATTAATACTGAGCCTGACAGAATGGTTAAGTATTTCCCCAAATATCCCATTCCTAAAACCAGAGGCTGCAAACTGTCACATTCACCATTTCTCTTGCAATTAATTTGTAATTTATTAAAAGGATTTGCAACAGGGATGCAACAGCAGTTTTGTTTTAATATTATTTTGCTCCAAGGCCCGAGCTAATTTAGCAGCTAGTGTCAAGCAAAATGCAGTCAGGGTGTGAACTACACACAAGTCAGAGGGAGCTGGCTCCTATTAATAAGACACAAACTTCCCTGAAAGCATAATCTGCTAATTTCTGAGGAGTCTCACCACTGATTTCTATTTTTTTGTATCTTCATCAGTATAAATCGTGAATATAATTATTGCTAGTCTGTGAGTGTCAGGTCTGCTGTGTCCTGTACACTCTGTGATTTAGGTGAGTGAGCTGTCTGGACAGAGTATGTCCTGTAGTGTGAACATGGACTTGTTCCAAAGGAAAACTGTGGAAAATAACCACTAAAGTGGTAATGCCCTCTGCCACTTGGTAATGCCTTTAAAATTATGAAAAGAATCAGTGTCAATAAAAAAAACTAACTGGGATTAAGGTTTTCTGTTATATTAACACCCTGACAACCAAGGAAAGACAGGCTCTTTCAGTTTAACTTGTTTTGTCCAGTACATTGGACAAAATGAATAGACTGGGAATAGACTCAGGAGGATTAGGATTTGAGCTATGATTTGAGTTTGAGGATGTTGTTTTCTAATATAAATGTATTAAATCAAGGTCCTTACCAGAAAACATAACAAATATGTGAGACAGAGTGGAACTCTCATTTGTATGGGTGTTTGGGAGTGTATTTGCACAGCCTGCTGTGTGCATGTCCTGGAACGGTGCACCTAAAAGATACTTTCCACGTTCATGCAAACAGTCCCTCACATGCATTTAAGTTTTCAGGTGACAAGAACACACACACATACACACTCACAGCCCCCTGCAGGTCCCCTAAGACTTCTTATCAGACCTGATGGAAATATCTTTCCTTTACAATAAATCCTCATAAATAGATAAACCAATCTCTATTAAGAGCTCCTACTTGATGGCAGGAGTCCAGGTGATAACGTGTCGTCTTACAGACGCAGTCTGTTTTGTGATCAGAGGTCATTTACATTGTCCATGTGTAGTTGCCAGATCAGAAAATGGTGCTGTGCATGTTAAACAGCCCACTGTTTGCCTCCATAGAGTGCGGTGTTTACAAGCAGGACTGGTCACCAGTGATGCCTACAAACTGGGATTCAAGGACAGCTGCCAGTGGATATGATTTGTTTTGCAGCCTTGCAGTGACTTGAGGAAATGCTGAAATTTAAGCAAGTCTAAAATCATGCTGGTGTACTTTTTTTTTCTCTTCATTTTCACAGGGAAATACACTGAGTTTACTCATTCCCGTCATTGCGTTCACTTACAAGGACACAGAAAGTGTCCTCCAAAACTGTTGAGGATTTATACTAGCCCCAATGAAAAATGGTAAAACTTTTCATGCAAGAATCCAATAATGGCACTTTCACTGTGGAAGCGCAGGGAAGGACACAACTTGAATACACGTATTATTAAACTCAAGACACTGCTCTCACACATTTGATTCAGTTGAGTTTCCTTTATATAGCGTCACATCACAACAACTGTGATCTCAAGGTGCAGACCTTTGTAAGGTGAAGACCTAGAATATTAGAGAGAATACCCTAATAATAAGACCCCATATGAGTAAGAAAGGATGGACTGTAGACTGTTCTACACTGTTTTTGTGCGTTTGTGTTCTATAGTGTCTGAATTATTTTCAGAAATTTTAATATTTGTGTTAATAAATACAGAGAATTGTGCACCCTTGACTGTTTGACCTGGCTACCTCACAGAAAGAAATTGCTTTAATATTCCTGTTATGGTCTGAACTAACAGTTTTGCATTGTTCCAGACTTGATTGCAGTACCTTTCACTGATGGGACTTAAGACCTAGCAGAACTTGGAGTTGAATTAACTGCATATGTTTCGGCCACAATTGATTATTTTAACTCAGCAATGTGACATACTTTTGGTTTAACTGCTAGTGTGAAAATATTTTCTTTAATTTTAGTAGACACAGTAAAATAAAAAAACATTACAAAAAAAATCCTTGAGAGCTTGCATCTAAAGGCACTCCTGAACTGTAAAACTTCACATTTGCTGTGACTTAAAAGCTTTCACCTCTTGTCTGTGAAGGTGTTTTTAATTCTGACAAACTCTGATTTCAAACCTTTGAACTGTGGTTTGCTGTGTAGAGCTGAACATTCATTTTTCATCCTTTTAAATACATAATTTATTCTACATATGATGGTGCAGTTAAAAAACAAATCTTCTATGACACATGGGTTATATAGTGTTAATTAATGTAGTATGTCAGCTCTACAGAATGTCTCAGAGGAGGCATTCATACATAGCCTACATTCAGTGACTGCATGCAGCTGTAATATGTTGTGTCAGATTGTCAATACAAAAATCATGTCACATTGTATATGTGTCATGGTCCTGGGTCATTTTGACCCAGTGTTCTTAGTTTTCCTGTGGTTTTGTATTTTGTTCTTTATGTGTCCGTGCTTAGATTGTGGTGTTTGTTCTGGTACCGTGTTCCCACCCTTTGGGTCCTGTGTTCTCCTCATCCCTTCGTGTATTCCTTCATGTTCTCTGCCTCTCTCTCAACCTCTCTCTGTGCTTCTCTCTGTGTTTTGTTTAAGGTCCGCGTCTTGGTGTCAGTATTTTCAGTATCAATGTCAGTATTGCCTGTGAGAAAATACACACAGTCACAGCAAGACTTCAGACACAAAACCCCGAGGCTTTCATTATTATATCTGGAGACTTTAACCATGCCACACTGGACTCTACTCTGGCTGCTTTTCACCAGTTTGTGAATTGTCCCACAAGGAGCAACAGGACAATTGACCTACTGTATGCTAATGTGAGAGATGCATACAGAGCCACCCCCCTCCCCCCACTAGGGAAGTCAGACCACAACCTGGTTTACCTACAGCCACAATACACACCCCTCGTCCAAAGGCAGCCGGTCACAACGCGCTCCATCCGGAGATGGACCCCAGAAAAGGAGGATGCTCTGAGGGACTGTTATGACACCACAGACTGGGATGTGCTCCTGAGCCCACATGGTGAGGACATAGAGGGGGCGACACACTGTCTTACAGACTACCTCAACTTTTGTGTGGACACGGTCGCCCCTGCTAAGACGGTACGGTGTTATCCTAATAACAAACCGTGGGTAACACAGGAAGTCAAAGCTGTCCTCAACATGAAGAAGAAGGCTTTCAGGAGCAAAGTGAAGGAGGAGATGAAAGCAGCACAGCGGGAGGTGAAACGCTGCCTGAGGGAAGCAAAGGACACCTACAGGAGGAAGGTGGAGCAGAAGTTGGAGAGGAACAATATGAGGGAGGTCTGGAATGGTGTGAAAACCATCACAGGCCACAACACCAAGAAAAGCACAGTGGGGGGGACTGTGGAGAAGGCAAACGAACTCAACAACTTCTTCAACAGGTTTGACCAGCCCACAACCCCCCCACCCTCACCCTCACCTTCACTACAGAGTCCTCCCCCACTCTCCTACCTCCCTCGCTTCCCCCCCTTCCTGACACCATGACACCCCCCTCCTCCAATCCCTCTCTCAGCAGCAAGACATCTCCCCTCCCCTCCTCCCAAACATCTCCCAGTGTCACAGTGGATCAGGTCAGGAGACAACTGAGGAAGCTTCGCCCCAGAAAGGCAGCAGGCCCAGACAAGGTGTGTCCTAGGATGCTAAAGGCGTGTGCTGCTGAACTTGGGGAGCCGCTACAACGAGTCTTCAACCTCAGTCTGCGACTGGGGAGAGTGCCCGCCCTATGGAAGACATCCTGCATCGTCCCGGTCCCCAAAAAGAACCGGCCCAATGAGCTGAATGACTTCCGACCGGTGGCACTGACGTCACATCTTATGAAGACTCTAGAGCGGCTCTTCCTCAACCTCCTCCGACCACAGGTACAACATGCCCAGGACCCACTACAGTTTGCATACAAGGCGGGTGTCGGAGTGGAGGATGCCATCCTGTACCTCCTACACAGAGCCCACTCACACCTGGATGGGGGAAAAGGCACGGTCAGGATCCTGTTTCTTGACTTTTCCAGTGCCTTTAATACCATCCGGCCCTGTATGCTTCAGGAAAAACTGAACAGGATGGAGGTGGACCCCTGCCTGGTGGCTTGGATCTCCGACTACCTCACCGACAGACCACAGTACGTCAGGCTGAAGGACATCACGTCTGACACTGTGGTCAGCAGCACAGGAGCACCACAGGGAACTGTGCTGTCCCCTCTTCTCTTCACCCTGTACACCTCTGACTTCTGCTACAACTCTGAATTATGCCAATTCAGAAGTTTGCAGATGACACGGCCATCATGGGGTGTATCTGGGATGATCAGGAAGAGGAGTACAGAAGTCTGGTGAGGAACTTTGTCGCATGGAGTCACACAAACCACCTGCAACTCAACACCTCAAAGACTAAGGAACTGGTTGTGGACTTCGGGAGGTCCAGAGAAGGTCCACTGCCGGTTCAGATAGAGGGGGAGGAGGTGGAGGTGGTCAACAAGTACAAGTACCTCGGGCTGTGGGTGGACAATAAACTGGACTGGTCATGCAACACAGAGCACCTGTATAAAAAAGCACAAAGCCGACTGTACTTCCTCAGGAGGCTGAGGTCTTTTAACATCTGCAGGAAGCTCCTGAGGATGTTTTACCAGTCGGTGGTTGCTGGAGTCCTTTTCTATGCTGTGGTGTGCTGGGGGAGCAGCACAGCAAAGAAGGACTCATCCAGGCTGGAGAAACTGATCAGGAGAGGCTAGCTCTGTGGTCGGCATGAAGCTGGACACTCTGGTGACAGTGGCAGAGAAAAGGACATTAAAGAAACTGATGGACATTATGGACAATGCCAGGCATCCTCTGCACACGGCCATTAACAACCAGAAGAGTCTGTTCAGTGACAGGTTGCTTCTCCCCAAGACAAGAACTAACAGACTTAAAAACTCCTTTGTCCCACACGCCATCAAGACTGTTTAACTCCTCTCTGGAGGGGAGAGGGAGGGGAAACAGGGGGACAAAGGAGGGGGGAACAACTAAGCTGTAGTGCCTCTTCACCTCACTGTGCAATACCTTTTGTGCAATACTTTTGTAAATAGTCAACAGTGCAATAGACCTCAATACTTGAAATGTGCAATTCACTTGTATTTTTATTTTTTATTCCTATTTATTCTATTTATCCCCTTCGTATATTTTATTTATATTGTCTCTGTATTATATATATGTGTGTGTGTGTATATATATAATATTCTGTAACTCTGTAACTTCGGTCGTTGCTGTGCTTTTTTTTGGAAATCGAATTTCCCAGAGGAACCCACCCGAGGGATTAATAAAGTTCTATCTTATCTTATCTTATCTTATCTTATCTTATCTTATCTTATCTTATCTTTTCAGTTTCATGTCCTCCCCGCTCTGTCATGAGTAATTGTCTTCAGCTGTGTTCCCCGCCTGTTCCCATTTCCCTCATTACCTTCTGTGTATTTATGTCAGAGTATCCCTTTGTTACGTGTTGCGTCGTCTCTCTAGGTTGTGTGCGTTTGTGTCACTTTTTATGTTCCTATTAATAAAGACCTGCCTTTTGAGTTTATCCCCGCGTGTTTTGAACTGTGCATTTGGGTCCTCTCTTGCCTTCACATAGCCGCCTCATGACAATATGTCATTGGGCCAAATTTTCTCTCAAGGCGAAAAACAAGAGTTTGACATCAGAGGTAACTGGTACGGTGGCCCTGAGAGGCCAAACGGACTGCAACTTCAGAAAACATTTGCAAAAAGAAAAATGCTGCAAAAAGAAAAAATGCTGCAAAAAGAAAAACACTTGCAAAAAGAAAAACGCTGCAAAAAGAAAAATGCTGCAAAAAGAAAAACGCTGCAAAAAGAAAAATGCTGCAAAAAGAAAAATGCTGCAAAAAGAAAAACGCTGCAAAAAGAAAAATGCTGCAAAAGCACACAAAGCACAACGGAAATAGGAAAAAAGACAACGGAAATGTTTCTGGGGAGACAATGACCGAACGGACCAGTTGCACGAACCAAAACATGTATGTATGGCTGTATCCCAATTCAGGGACTGTTTCCCAATTCAGGGTCTGCAGCCTTAAAGTACGCAGCCTTAACGGTCCTCAAGGGCCGCACTCAAAGACTGCTGAGGCCGGAAGTGCGAGGCTTGTAGGCTTGTGAAATGGGACGGTCTAAAGAGAGATCATTTTCCACTATAATTCACTTAAAGGTGGCATCTCCAAGTCGACAAATGGAAGAGATTTAATTGGAAAGGGTTACGGGGAAGGTGGGGCTGTTTATTGTCTGCAGTGGTAGCTGAAGGAGAGACATCCACTGATGGAGATAGAGGGACTGACTTTGCACAACACACTGGCAACAGACACAGATTCTCTTTCTGGAGGGGAGCTGCTATGAAAACACGAACTCCTCTAACATTTGAAATGCAGCTGAGGAAGTACCAAAAGCTACCAAGTGTGGCTGATTTTATTTTATGTTAAAAGAAACTTTTGCAGGTATCGTGAGGTATCTTGGTAGGGAAGAGTCTTTATTTTTTGCCCATCAGCACTCCTCACCATTACTGACAAGAGCAATCTCTTGGCCGCACGGGACAAGAATGAATGAAATGGCATTAAAGGCACTCACCTGCTCCTTCTACACTTGGAGGTGGAGAGGTGAATACGACCAACCTGCGTCAGTTGGACCCCAATATCATCCTTCCTGCTCTTTCTTCCTCTAGTCATTTCCAGAGTATTTCCCCTGGAGGACAGCATAAGAGAGCCCAAAGCATTCTGGGAAACTGAGTTCCTGTGTGAGCAAAGGAGCTAACCCATTGCAGCTAACTCATTCTTTAATTCATCATTCAAACAATGTAGAAAAAATCTGACAACCCCGCTCCCTCAGCTAAAATCCAAACATCAATAGAGAGGTCAGTCACAGTTCGCTTAATGTAAACAAGCACATTTGACCCGTTTATCAAAATCACTCAGGGTATTAACCCTGACTTGTCCTGTCTGACTTCAGGACTAAGTCAGACATTATGAAAATAAGAGCGGAACGAGATGATCCCCTGGATGATTTTACGGTCACTACATCAACCCAAATTTGGATGCCATGGTAATCTGTCTCATAAAAAGAAGTCAAGAAAACAAGTCTCAGAAACGTTAACATTTAAACAGATTTCTCCCATTGTAATTTAAAATGTGTACCTAAAATGTTTTCAAATCAATTGTTCTTTAGCAAGTGTGAGGCAGACCACTTGAGGGTGCTTTTATTCAATCGGTAACTGCAAGTGAAGCTTGATTAATTCTTCCACCAGTGTGATCAAACCTTAAGCCTCAGTTGTTTATGTCCTTAAACTGTATTTAGGGATGTTTTTGCCTGTAAGCTAGTTTTCATGATTAAATTTAGAGAATGGATGAAGGTAGGTGTGTTGGAGGCTAATATTAACATTAATTATATTGATCTACATTACATTTTGTTATGTGAGTGGATTTTACACCCATTTTCATGTTTTCATTTACATTATCGAAGTTTAATTATTTGCTAATACTAATTTAAGATGATGCTGAAGCAGACATGCTTTACAGTTTGATGAGACGAACAGAGACATTGTTTGTTTTTGCAGCTGAAGTGTTTAAGTTTCCACTTTTGATGTTTCAAATGCTGCACAGGCCTTTCTATCTGCTGTACTGTTTGTACGTGTTGTAGAACAATAAGTCATCCAGAGGGAGACGAAAAGAAATGTAGGAAAGATTTGAGGGGGAAAAAGTCCTTTCTCCAACTGCTACTACAGAGTTGATAGTGTAATACATGAAGACTTTACTGTTGGTAATGGATGACAGTTCACTGATTTCCTCTCAGGCAAAAATTAAAAAGTCATCAGTGTTAAATGAAACACTTTAAGCATAGGTATGCCTGGTAAATCTATATGCTTCCTACTACCGTTATATCTTATGACTTTGCTGGTTATTATCAGTTTCCAGCATCAGCACCCTGAACAAAGCTTTGGAAAACAGTGAGGCGTCACAACTTGTTCAGTATACATAAGGACCAACCATACGTACATGGCCGGTTCACCGAGGATGCATTATAGTTCACCCATAATGCAGTTATCACAGTGAATGACCAGTTTAGCTGTCTACCTGCAAAAAACTCCCATAAATATTTTCCAGCATTAATACTGAGCCTGACAGAATGGTTAAGTATTTCCCCAAATATCCCATTCCTAAAACCAGAGGCTGCAAACTGTCACATTCACCATTTCTCTTGCAATTAATTTGTAATTTATTAAAAGGATTTGCAACAGGGATGCAACAGCAGTTTTGTTTTAATATTATTTTGCTCCAAGGCCCGAGCTAATTTAGCAGCTAGTGTCAAGCAAAATGCAGTCAGGGTGTGAACTACACACAAGTCAGAGGGAGCTGGCTCCTATTAATAAGACACAAACTTCCCTGAAAGCATAATCTGCTAATTTCTGAGGAGTCTCACCACTGATTTCTTTTTTTTGTATCTTCATCAGTATAAATCGTGAATATAATTATTGCTAGTCTGTGAGTGTCAGGTCTGCTGTGTCCTGTACACTCTGTGATTTAGGTGAGTGAGCTGTCTGGACAGAGTATGTCCTGTAGTGTGAACATGGACTTGTTCCAAAGGAAAACTGTGGAAAATAACCACTAAAGTGGTAATGCCCTCTGCCACTTGGTAATGCCTTTAAAATTATGAAAAGAATCAGTGTCAATAAAAAAACTAACTGGGATTAAGGTTTTCTGTTATATTAACACCCTGACAACCAAGGAAAGACAGGCTCTTTCAGTTTAACTTGTTTTGTCCAGTACATTGGACAAAATGAATAGACTGGGAATAGACTCAGGAGGATTAGGATTTGAGCTATGATTTGAGTTTGAGGATGTTGTTTTCTAATATAAATGTATTAAATCAAGGTCCTTACCAGAAAACGTAACAAATATGTGAGACAGAGTGGAACTCTCATTTGTATGGGTGTTTGGGAGTGTATTTGCACAGCCTGCTGTGTGCATGTCCTTGAACGGTGCACCTAAAAGATACTTTCCACGTTCATGCAAACAGTCCCTCACATGCATTTAAGTTTTCAGGTGACAAGAACACACACACATACACACTCACAGCCCCCTGCAGGTCCCCTAAGACTTCTTATCAGACCTGATGGAAATATCTTTCCTTTACAATAAATCCTCATAAATAGATAAACCAATCTCTATTAAGAGCTCCTACTTGATGGCAGGAGTCCAGGTGATAACGTGTCGTCTTACAGACGCAGTCTGTTTTGTGATCAGAGGTCATTTACATTGTCCATGTGTAGTTGCCAGATCAGAAAATGGTGCTGTGCATGTTAAACAGCCCACTGTTTGCCTCCATAGAGTGCGGTGTTTACAAGCAGGACTGGTCACCAGTGATGCCTACAAACTGGGATTCAAGGACAGCTGCCAGTGGATATGATTTGTTTTGCAGCCTTGCAGTGACTTGAGGAAATGCTGAAATTTAAGCAAGTCTAAAATCATGCTGGTGTACTTTTTTTTTCTCTTCATTTTCACAGGGAAATACACTGAGTTTACTCATTCCCGTCATTGCGTTCACTTACAAGGACACAGAAGTGTCCTCCAAAACTGTTGAGGATTTATACTAGCCCCAATGAAAAATGGTAAAACTTTTCATGCAAGAATCCAATAATGGCACTTTCACTGTGGAAGCGAAGGGAAGGACACAACTTGAATACAAGTATTATTAAACTCAAGACACTGCTCTCACACATTTGATTCAGTTGAGTTTCCTTTATATAGCGTCACATCACAACAACTGTGATCTCAAGGTGCAGACCTTTGTAAGGTGAAGACCTAGAATATTAGAGAGAATACCCTAATAATAAGACCCCATATGAGTAAGAAAGGATGGACTGTAGACTGTTCTACACTGTTTTTGTGCGTTTGTGTTCTATAGTGTCTGAATTATTTTCAGAAATTTTAATATTTGTGTTAATAAATACAGAGAATTGTGCACCCTTGACTGTTTGACCTGGCTACCTCACAGAAAGAAATTGCTTTAATATTCCTGTTATGGTCTGAACTAACAGTTTTGCATTGTTCCAGACTTGATTGCAGTACCTTTCACTGATGGGACTTAAGACCTAGCAGAACTTGGAGTTGAATTAACTGCATATGTTTCGGCCACAATTGATTATTTTAACTCAGCAATGTGACATACTTTTGGTTTAACTGCTAGTGTGAAAATATTTTCTTTAATTTTAGTAGACACAGTAAATAAAAAAACATTACAAAAAAAAATCCTTGAGAGCTTGCATCTAAAGGCACTCCTGAACTGTAAAACTTCACATTTACTGTGACTTAAAAGCTTTCACCTCTTGTCTGTGAAGGTGTTTTTAATTCTGACAAACTCTGATTTCAAACCTTTGAACTGTGGTTTGCTGTGTAGAGCTGAACATTCATTTTTCATCCTTTTAAATACATAATTTATTCTACATATGATGGTGCAGTTAAAAAACAAATCTTCTATGACACATGGGTTATATAGTGTTAATTAATGTAGTATGTCAGCTCTACAGAATGTCTCAGAGGAGGCATTCATACATAGCCTACATTCAGTGACTGCATGCAGCTGTAATATGTTGTGTCAGATTGTCAATACAAAAACCATGTCACATTGTATATGTGTCATGGTCCTGGGTCATTTTGACCCAGTGTTCTTAGTTTTCCTGTGGTTTTGTATTTTGTTCTTTATGTGTCCGTGCTTAGATTGTGGTGTTTGTTCTGGTACCGTGTTCCCACCCTTTGGGTCCTGTGTTCTCCTCATCCCTTCGTGTATTCCTTCATGTTCTCTGCCTCTCTCTCAACCTCTCTCTGTGCTTCTCTCTGTGTTTTGTTTAAGGTCCGCGTCTTGGTGTCAGTATTTTCAGTATCAATGTCAGTATTGCCTGTGAGAAAATACACACAGTCACAGCAAGACTTCAGACACAAAACCCCGAGGCTTTCATTATTATATCTGGAGACTTTAACCATGCCACACTGGACTCTACTCTGGCTGCTTTTCACCAGTTTGTGAATTGTCCCACAAGGAGCAACAGGACAATTGACCTACTGTATGCTAATGTGAGAGATGCATACAGAGCCACCCCCCTCCCCCCACTAGGGAAGTCAGACCACAACCTGGTTTACCTACAGCCACAATACACACCCCTCGTCCAAAGGCAGCCGGTCACAACGCGCTCCATCCGGAGATGGACCCCAGAAAAGGAGGATGCTCTGAGGGACTGTTATGACACCACAGACTGGGATGTGCTCCTGAGCCCACATGGTGAGGACATAGAGGGGGCGACACACTGTCTTACAGACTACCTCAACTTTTGTGTGGACACGGTCGCCCCTGCTAAGACGGTACGGTGTTATCCTAATAACAAACCGTGGGTAACACAGGAAGTCAAAGCTGTCCTCAACATGAAGAAGAAGGCTTTCAGGAGCAAAGTGAAGGAGGAGATGAAAGCAGCACAGCGGGAGGTGAAACGCTGCCTGAGGGAAGCAAAGGACACCTACAGGAGGAAGGTGGAGCAGAAGTTGGAGAGGAACAATATGAGGGAGGTCTGGAATGGTGTGAAAACCATCACAGGCCACAACACCAAGAAAAGCACAGTGGGGGGGACTGTGGAGAAGGCAAACGAACTCAACAACTTCTTCAACAGGTTTGACCAGCCCACAACCCCCCCACCCTCACCCTCACCTTCACTACAGAGTCCTCCCCCACTCTCCTACCTCCCTCGCTTCCCCCCCTTCCTGACACCATGACACCCCCCTCCTCCAATCCCTCTCTCAGCAGCAAGACATCTCCCCCCTCCCCTCCTCCCAAACATCTCCCAGTGTCACAGTGGATCAGGTCAGGAGACAACTGAGGAAGCTTCGCCCCAGAAAGGCAGCAGGCCCAGACAAGGTGTGTCCTAGGATGCTAAAGGCGTGTGCTGCTGAACTTGGGGAGCCGCTACAACGAGTCTTCAACCTCAGTCTGCGACTGGGGAGAGTGCCCGCCCTATGGAAGACATCCTGCATCGTCCCGGTCCCCAAAAAGAACCGGCCCAATGAGCTGAATGACTTCCGACCGGTGGCACTGACGTCACATCTTATGAAGACTCTAGAGCGGCTCTTCCTCAACCTCCTCCGACCACAGGTACAACATGCCCAGGACCCACTACAGTTTGCATACAAGGCGGGTGTCGGAGTGGAGGATGCCATCCTGTACCTCCTACACAGAGCCCACTCACACCTGGATGGGGGAAAAGGCACGGTCAGGATCCTGTTTCTTGACTTTTCCAGTGCCTTTAATACCATCCGGCCCTGTATGCTTCAGGAAAAACTGAACAGGATGGAGGTGGACCCCTGCCTGGTGGCTTGGATCTCCGACTACCTCACCGACAGACCACAGTACGTCAGGCTGAAGGACATCACGTCTGACACTGTGGTCAGCAGCACAGGAGCACCACAGGGAACTGTGCTGTCCCCTCTTCTCTTCACCCTGTACACCTCTGACTTCTGCTACAACTCTGAATTATGCCACATTCAGAAGTTTGCAGATGACACGGCCATCATGGGGTGTATCTGGGATGATCAGGAAGAGGAGTACAGAAGTCTGGTGAGGAACTTTGTCGCATGGAGTCACACAAACCACCTGCAACTCAACACCTCAAAGACTAAGGAACTGGTTGTGGACTTCGGGAGGTCCAGAGAAGGTCCACTGCCGGTTCAGATAGAGGGGGAGGAGGTGGAGGTGGTCAACAAGTACAAGTACCTCGGGCTGTGGGTGGACAATAAACTGGACTGGTCATGCAACACAGAGCACCTGTATAAAAAAGCCACAAAGCCGACTGTACTTCCTCAGGAGGCTGAGGTCTTTTAACATCTGCAGGAAGCTCCTGAGGATGTTTTACCAGTCAGTGGTTGCTGGAGTCCTTTTCTATGCTGTGGTGTGCTGGGGGAGCAGCACAGCAAAGAAGGACTCATCCAGGCTGGAGAAACTGATCAGGAAGGCTAGCTCTGTGGTCGGCATGAAGCTGGACACTCTGGTGACAGTGGCAGAGAAAAGGACATTAAAGAAACTGATGGACATTATGGACAATGCCAGGCATCCTCTGCACACGGCCATTAACAACCAGAAGAGTCTGTTCAGTGACAGGTTGCTTCTCCCCAAGACAAGAACTAACAGACTTAAAAACTCCTTTGTCCCACACGCCATCAACTGTTTAACTCCTCTCTGGAGGGGAGAGGGAGGGGAAACAGGGAGGACAAAGGAGGGGGGAACAACTAAGCTGTAGTGCCTCTTCACCTCACTGTGCAATACCTTTTGTGCAATACTTTTGTAAATAGTCAACAGTGCAATAGACCTCAATACTTGAAATGTGCAATTCACTTGTATTTTTATTTTTTATTCCTATTTATTCTATTTATCCCCTTCGTATATTTTATTTATATTGTCTCTGTATTATATATATGTGTGTGTGTGTGTATATATATAATATTCTGTAACTCTGTAACTTCGGTCGTTGCTGTGCTTTTTTTGGAAATCGAATTTCCCAGAGGAACCCACCCGAGGGATTAATAAAGTTCTATCTATCTTATCTTATCTTATCTTATCTTTTCAGTTTCATGTCCTCCCTGCTCTGTCATGAGTAATTGTCTTCAGCTGTGTTCCCCGCATGTTCCCATTTCCCTCATTACCTTCTGTGTATTTATGTCAGAGTATCCCTTTGTTACGTGTTGCGTCGTCTCTCTAGGTTGTGTGCGTTTGTGTCACTTTTTATGTTCCTATTAATAAAGACCTGCCTTTTGAGTTTATCCCCACGTGTTTTGAACTGTGCATTTGGGTCCTCTCTTGCCTTCACATAGCCGCCTCATGACAATATGTCATTGGGCCAAATTTTCTCTCAAGGCGAAAAACAAGAGTTTGACTCAGACGGTAAACTAGGTGGTCCCTGAGAGCAATTAGAGCAAATGTTGTTCATAATTCACCAATGATAATCTGAAGTGAAGTCATAAATGGGTCATTCCATTATTTTTGTATTGAAACAAACTCCAAACATGGCCAAAAGAGCTAAAGCTGAGATGGAACTGGCAGGTAACCAGTGCTAACTGTGGGGATTGAAGACGTTAGCAATGTCTACAGCCTTCCTTCACAGTTATTTTAATTCAGTTTACTGTTCAGCTTCACAACAAGAAATTAAACTATTGTAAAGACACAAAGAGAAGGAAAAAAAGAATGACCACCTACACCAATAGACCCAATTGTATTGATGTTTAAAATGTAAACAAAAACAGAATGCAATGATTTTCAAATCTCGTAAATTCGCATGTTATTAACAATAGAACACAGAAAACATAAAATGTTTAAACTGAGATAATGTCCCATTTAAAAAAGAAATAAGGTTTTGAATTTGAAGGAAGCAAAACATCTCAGTAACCTCAGGATTGGAGGAACTGCTGAGAGTAACTGGCAGCAGGTCAGTAACATGTATGAAGAGAAATAAAAGGAAGAAAACCAGAATTTGTCAGAGTAACGATGGGCATTCTCAAAAATAAAGACCATTGTAAACACTGCAGGTTAAAGCTCTGTCATTTATTGATGTATGAGTGGGCCAAAATTCCTCCACAGCTCTGTAAAAGACTCATTGCCAGTTATCACAAAGCTGTAGTTATTGCTGCTAAGGGTGGCCCAACAGTTATCCGGTCTTTAAGTGATGACGTGACGAATCCTGCTTCCGGGCCCAAACTACCCTGGGTTTAATAAGTCTTTTGTGTTTTTAACATGTTTTAATGCTTTGTGTCTTCTATTTAATCTCAAAAAGCCCCTAAACACAGTCAGTGATCACTGTCGGCCTGTTTTTATTATCGCTATTCATTTTAAAGCTCAGTTTTTAAAACCTTACGATGTAACTACAGCCCAGCCCATGCAGCAGTATATGAATGACTAACCTCGTATTGTGGATGGATTATCTCAGTTGTTCTCCTGACTGAAGTTTGGTCCGTTTACAGCATCCTGCCATGCGATTACATTTGTTCCTGACCACCGAGAACACTCACGTTAACTTTTATCGAGTGGAAAAAAGTTAGCTTGTTTATATTATGCTAACATAGCTGTGTCGCTAGCGGTCACGTAGCACATCATTATATACCAGCTAGCCAACTTCAGTAACCCTACAAACGTCACTGCTGTTTAGTTTTCTGTCTTCATTGATGGAAGTGATAGCAGAGCTGTATTTAATTTGTTTCGAAACCCCGCAGTCAGGACATGCTATATTGTATTTAGATGAAGCTAGCG
>NW_024582835.1:386213-412132 GCF_018398535.1 Haplochromis burtoni
TCTAGCCTCCGTCGCGCTGCCCAGGTTGCCTAGCAACCATGATACTAACAGCTGGAAACGTTTCATACAGCTTTGTTTGACAGAAATGAAGGAGAACATATTTGGTACCAAGCTAACTCCCTGCTAACTTCTAAATCTGTTAAATGTCATAAATTATGTTTTCATGGATGCCTGGATGTTAAACTTAATTGTTACACCTGGTAGAGCAGCAACACTGATCATTTTAAGGATTTAGACAGTTTTTAACCCTCAGTGATGCCACAGTGATCGCTTGACTTATGTGCCTGCAGCAGAGTTTGGGCCCAGACACAGCTAATGACGTCAGACTTAAAGACCGGATTAGGTTTAGGGGGCAAGAGCCAAGCAGGTTTGGATTTTTTCTTTCATTAGGAAACAGCATTTTGTGTTTACTTGTGTTATCTTTGGCTAATATTTCAGTTTGTTTGGTGATCTGAAACATTTAGATATAAGAAACATACAAAAAAAACCTAGGAAATCAGGAAGGAAGCAAACACTTTTTCACACCTCTGTACGCTTCCAGATAGTGCCCTAATTAAATACAAAATGCAGTTTTTAAATGATGTCATTTAGTAAGCGGATAACAAGCTATCCAACCCTACATGGTCCTGTGTGAAACAGTCATTTCCCCCTAATCCTAATAACTGGTTGTGCCACTCTTGGCAGCAAGAACTCAATCAGGTATTTGCACTAACTGGCAATGAGTCTGTCACATCGCTGTAGAGATTTTCCCCCACTCTTCTTTGCGTGATTGTTAAACTCAGCCACATTAGAAGGGTTTTCAATTATGAATGAGCTGTTTAAAGTCATGGCAAACAATGTTAATAATAAAGCATTTTGAGTGCTGTGGTAGAGTAGAAACGTGCTACATAAGAACCAGTGCATTTAGCCTTTAGCTGGTCTGTGCCATTTTACCAAGAAAGGTGCAAAAATAAGTTTGGCAGGGTCAAAATCTTTTGGCTTTTTCTGTACTTTTTTATTATTTCTGAACATGAAGGTCAGCTAATGGAAACACATTTGAAATTTAAAAAAAAAGAAAATGTTAATCCCTTCATGCTGCTAAAATTCAGCTTTGTCCGTTCTGAAAAAATACAAAGAACGGCCATCCTGCACCTACCATAATGGCTTAAGCTTTTGGATATCATCAAAGCTACTTGGTCATGAGCTGTGTAATTACCTCCTTCTTTGCCCTGTGAAAGTGTCTTCAGCCTGTTTTGTATCATAAATTTCTAGAAATGTTACAGTGGGGTCTCAGTCTTGAGCAGACCTACAAAAAGCCTTGCCCACGGGGAAGCAGATGTCTCTGTGTGGGAGCAGCAAACCTGCCACGAGCTACTGTAAAAAACCTTAAATTAACTCGGCTTGGTAGTGGATGACACTTTCGATTACCTTTTTGTTTTGGCCTGAGAGAAACAGTCCAAGATTTAGTGAATCCTGAAAAAAACTAGGTCATAACAAACTTTAGCAGTAGTTTGGAAGTAGGAGTAGTTTAGAAGGGCCAGTTATACATGGAAGAACACTGGGACATTAACTCCTTTTTTTGCCTTTCAAGGAATAATCTATCCAAATGTTCCACTTAAAAGTATATATCATTTCAATCTATGTACTGTACATCTGAATACAAGACTGAATGTATAAAGTAACAGTACAGTCTTCTGTAACCTGGTAAATTGACTGATTATTAAATAGTGCCTTTATACCTAACTTGTCTCAGTCATCCAAATTCTTTTTCCCCCCTCTAAATGCTTTCTATTCAACAGTCACACACACACACACACACACACTGCATCGTAAAAGAACTGGGGGGTTAGTTCCTGCCCAAGGATAATAGGTATGCACACTGCTGGGGTTTGAACCACCAACCTTCCCATTACCAGACGACCTGCTCTACCTCCTGAACCTCTTGAGCTACAGTCACCCCACAACACAAAGAGGCTATTTAACACAATTGCCTCATGCTTTAAAGTTAAGTGTAACTACATAGTGTAGAAACTACATGATATGCAGAGAGGCTAGATTAAATTGTTCATATCATGTTCAAGTGAAGTAAGTCAATAATATATCAATGTTAAATCCCGCGACACTGCACGGGTTTCAGACTCGCGCTCTTTAGATCGTGGTTTCAGAAAGGCATCCATCTCAGTCAAGTCGAGCAGCCACCTCTACTGTTTTTTAGTATACCAAAAAAAAGTAAATTGGGTGGTTGTTACATTAAAAAAGTCTAACTTGTAATTTGAACACAATAATTTCATGTTTCTATGAACGTAATTAAATCATGAAGAATCTGTACGAAATTCAACAACTTAATTTGTTCTTGTTGAGACGACATGATACAATCTAGTAAGAGTGGTTAGTTGCTGAACTCATGAAATTCACAAGATCGCACAAGATTTCAAACTGCAGGAAAATCACTGGAGTTATAAGAGGCAGACAACTGCACACTCACCACGTGCATGCTATTGCTATTTATTGTGTATTATTACAAAAACAAAACAATTCTGCATCAAATACAGGAAATCATAGCTTTCCTACATTTCCTGGATTGTTGGCATGGTGGTTAGTGCTGTTGCTTCACAGTAAGAAGGTCCTGTGTTCAAATCTGCATTCTGGCTGGTTTGCAGGTTTCTCTCTGGGTATTCTGGTTTCCTCCTGCAGTTAAAAGTCATGCAGTATAGAGTTAGGGTTAACTGGTGATTCTAAATTACCTGTGAATGTAAATGGTTGTTTGCTTCTATGTGATAGACTGGTGAGCTGTCCAGGGTGTACCCTGCACCGTAACCTATCACTTCAGGGTTATTTCCCAGCCATCCTGCAACCAGGATAAAGATAGAAGGATGGTAGTTGTTGAAGACCCATTCTATTTTTATGGTAACCAGACTCTAGACTTTGTTGAACATTATGTAATATGAAGACAGCATGTAGTATTTAAGTGACCAAGTAGTATTGGGGTAAAAGTTATTGAATAGTGTTGAAATAAAATGACAAAATTGTGAAGGATTAAAATATTCCAAGAGCTCAACTTACTTCATCTGAACATGTTTCATTAACGTTTTATGAACACAAAATGCACAGGTTTACTGAATATGAAAAAGTTGTGTTGATTTAACTCAGTTGTTTAAGTTTCTGCCAAAGCAAAACATTTGTGTGCAACCAATGTCCATTATTGAATCAAGTAAATCCAACATGGCCTTTTTTTCAGTGTAGAGACTCCCTGAGAGCAGGAGATTCAGACCCACACAGCAATGCAGCTAGTCAAGATGCTTTCAGTGGTGCTTCTGTACATCTATGACTATGATGTCTCTCTTCTAGCTCATGCTCTTCAATCTCTGCGATCCCTCCTCCATGCTGCAATAACTGCTGTCATGTTTTTTTTTGGAATTTGGTCCTGCTGCATGTATTTGGACAGTTTTGAACAGTGACACATGTTTTGGGTTTTTTCCCAAATCAAACCTTTTAAAAGTAAACAATCAAGATGCGACTGAAGTGCAGACCTTCAGCTTTAACTCGAGGGGTTCAAAAAAAGTTAAGCCATAGCTGCTTAGAAATTACAGTTATTTTTATACATGGTTTTCCATCTTTAGAGGCTTAAATGTAATTGGACAATTGACTGACAAGCAGTTTCATGGACAGGTGAGCCCAGTTCCATCATCATTTAATGACGAATTAGTGAGAAACTCTCGACATGAGGTCCACGGAGATGTCAGTGCAAGTGTAGGAGGCCATCAGCATGCTGGAAAACTAAAATAAACCTATTAGTAAGATAGAAAAAGAAGGAAAGCATAGAGAAAGAAAGGCAAGGTTCATAATCCAAAGCACAAGTCATCTGTTAAAAATGTGGAGGCAATGTTATGGTACAGGCATTTATAGCTGCTAGTGGACACCGCTCAAAGAAGTAGCAGGATGTGAAGTGTACAGGGCTATCCTCTGCCCAGATTCAGCCAAGATCGGATGCCACCTCAAAGTTTAAACGCCATTTACACCAGGATTAGAAATGAATGTGTTTCTAATGTGTGCCTATAAGTCCTGATCGAACTGAAAAAAACAACCCTCTCGTCAGCTAGGAAAGCTTGATATGAATACAAGTACGTTATATTCCATCCACTGGAAATTACAAAGGAAAGTTGAGGCTCACATCTGATCAGGAAAGGATTATAATATTGCAGGATTTCATCTGGTCTGTTACCACCGCTGAGTCAACTGATTTGTTTATAAATGTCAAGATCTTATTGATTATTGTTTTGATGTTTTCTGTTAAAAAACATGACCTCAGTCAGTAGACATGTAGGACATCATGCATCCATCTCTAGCCACATAGAATCTCACACCAGTCATTATCCCCAGAGACTCAAACATCAGCTCAGTATTAATGATGTGTTTCCATCTGGTTGTGGCTCATTAGGCTTGATGGGTCCCACCATAGAGTAAACTGTCATCTGATGTGGCCTAGCCTGCAGCCTGCAGCTCTGGGAAATGGCAGCTAGTCCAGTCTCCTGTTCTCCTCTTATCTCTGCTGCTCCTGTCATCATGAGGGGAGGAGGGAGACAGCTCACCACAGAGTCTATGGAGGCTGGGACAAACTCCCTGGTGAGTCAGTTAGACAAAGCAGGCTCCAAAAAGTTGGGCAGTAACTTAATTAGTGACTTATTAAATTATAGTCCAAGGCAATTGATATTCTGCCCTGCAGCTAATGCAATCATATTTTGCATTTACTTTTTTTTCTTCCACTAGCAGCTTGACTTTTGCTGGCTTCAATTATTTTCACAGAACGGGCATCTCATCCTGTCTTTGGTGGTAATGAAAACCTAGAGGGTCGTCATATACTGAGTGCTTCATCCCCATGTTTGATGTCTTATCCTATTATTTTCTATCCTTCTGCTTGGAAGGATAGAAAATAATAGAGCAGGGCATGAACTTTAAGCCAACTGTCCTCTGACTGGCTACCCATTGTAAAAGAAAGTTTTAAGCAGCTGGTGTCTGTGGCAATCATATTAGAGATATCCTCCATCACAGAAATCACACAGACACAGTTCAGAGAGACGAGCAGAAAAAACTTCCACTGAAAGCTGAAAATTCAGAGCAGTTTGAAGTCTGAGCATTGGGCTCACGGGTATTACTTGTGAATACAAACATATTCTAAGTAGGCAAGTTAGGCCACTAGTTAATCCTCAGAACCTATAGCAGATATTTAAGTTATTTAACCAGCTATCTTCATTGTGTCTTTAATTTGTCTAAAGCTCTTTACACATTTCAGAACTGCCTACATCATATTCTAAAAGTCAGCAAAACCAATACACCCTCGGGAAATACATTTACATCAATCAGCCCTGTAGAATTGGCAAAAACATCACCGCAAGTATTTGAACCACTTTTTGTTACCCAGTAGTTTCTCTCATTGATTCAAAGTTACGTAAGCTCTCTGTCTAATTCACTCAGCTGAGTGGCAATGAGGATAATTTGACAAGATTCCATAAATTAGTCTGCATAGGCAACAAGTCCTGCCTGGAGAGTTGCAAGTCAATATGTCTCAATCTGGCAGTGCAGCTGTTTGCCCCAGTACTTGTTTTTTTAATTTTTCTGCCTCACATGACACATGACCTGATGTTTCATATTCATATTAAGTCTGATCTATGAAAATAGGACTGAGGGGCTTTTCCTCCCCAACTTCGATTTGGGTCACATGGATAGTTAGACATACAGATACTCAGTGTTGGGGAGTAACAGAATACATGTAGTACAGGCGTTACGGGAACCCTGGAAATAATGTAATAAGGTTGCAGGAAAGCTGGTGCCAATCCCTGGACAGATCACATCTCCATCTCCATCTTAGAGCCAACATAGAGGAAAGCAACAGTTCACACTCTTATATGATCTGATACTTCTTTGTCTTTCCTGAACAAGTTTGCTCTTAAAGTTAACTCCATTCTGGGAGAGTGAATCTTAAGCTCCTTCTGCTCAGCTCTGCTGAGAGTCATTAAAGCGATAGTTGGGACTTCCAGTCAATCAATTAAAACATAATATTATTTCAAAATTTTTGGTTTTCATATGTACCTATTTTCAGGCATTCACACCCTGGACAGGTCGCCAGTCTCTAATACATAGAGACAGACAACCATCCACACCTATGGCCAATTTAGAATCACTAATTAACCTGAAACTACATTTTTGGACTGTGGGAGGAAGCAAGAGAACACCCACACAAACATGGGGAGAACATGCAAACTCACCACAGAAACAACCTGGCCTGAGGGTGGAACTGAGCTCAGGACGTGCTTGCTGGGGGCAACAGTGATAAACTGGTAATTCTGTGTTGGGTGTGAAAGAAATATTAGGGTTGCAATATTTTTAGTGGCTCCTATTTGGCCAACCCTATAAAAAAAAGTCTGGAGGACCCCTGGAGATTTGTATAGCATTATACAACCCTCAGCATGTGTTTATGCAGAGAGACAAACCAATGCACTTATAAAGAGTAAGATTTGTATTAAGTAGACGTGAGTACAGCTTCTTGCCTATTTGAAGCCTGGAAGGAAAGCCAAGTCTGAGTGCACGTAAAAAAATATAAACAGAATAAAAATCATAATAACAGAATTCAAAGATATTGTTAGTCTTTATATGTAAATTTGATAAAGCACCTTTACCCTGACACGTACCTGGTAAGAAGTTAACTACCTTCATAATACAGAAAATACAGGGTTAGCTGGATAAGTACAGATTCTACTTTACAGGTCTGTGATTTCTTGTAAAATCCAGTGCATTTCCTAAATTGTCTGTAATTTTTCCATACCTGATTATTGCATCAGTGTGCAAGTAGACCAAACACAAAAAGAAATAATAATGCAGATGTGAACTTAATCAAGATAATACAAAAGAATCAATCTATTCAAATGTGACAGGGGAAAGAGAAACAACATTTAAAAGAAAAGAAAAGAGAAAAAAAAAGAAAAGACAAGACCTAGGGATTACCACACAACTCATAAGCAGGAATGAAATTGATGTGCTGGAAATAGCTTTAAAGAATTCATGGATGAACTCTATGTTGGGTAAAAAATGTCCACATACAAATGCAAGGAACATGACAAATGCTAAATATTAAATAAAATAGAACACACCACACTGTGTAATGTGACTTGTCTTATGGGTGGCTGTAGCTCAGGAGGTAGAGCAGGTCACCTACTGATCGGAAGGTTGGTGGTTTGATCCCTGGCTCCTCCAGTCTGCATGCCAAGTATCCTTGGGCAAGATACTAACCCCAACTTGGTCTCCGATGCATCCATCGGAGTATGAATGTGTATGAATGTCGTTAGAAAGCACTAAGTGTAGATAAAGTGCTTGTGAGAATGGGTGTGATTGGGTGAATGAGGCATGTTGTATAGAGCGCTTTGAGTACGATGTAAGAGTGGAAAAGCGCTCTATAAGAATCAGTCCATTTACCATTTACATGTCTAAGCAACAAGTGTGTTTGCATGCGATGAGTATCCGAGAAGGTTAACATGGAGTGCTCAGTAATCTGCTAATACTGGTTTTCCTACGTTATCAATATCAATGATATTTCCAAAAACCAATCACAAGTTATATTAAATCTGGCATTCCTATAATCTTGAATATGTATAACCTGACTTCTACCATAGTTGTATTAGTTCTGATCACAGCATTCAGAAACCTGGACAAGATGCATATGTGCAAGAATAAGCCTTCTCTTGCAGGAATACTGAATTTGTAGTATTCCTGCAAGGAATACTACAAATTCAGTTTTTTTCAGAACCACGATAAAGAGTTATGAAGGTTACTGAAATTAAAAAGACGGTTTTCTGTTACTTCTTTCTGTGTCTGGGTCCTGCATGTGGGTCTTGTATTAATTAAATCTGACGGTCATCTTCCCCTCACTTCATTTCGTTATCAATCAGTCTCTTTCTTCTTGTTGCATTAGAGGTAAAAGATTACTCTAAGACAGCCAGCAGCTTCTCTGTCTTTGAAAAAAATAAATAAAGTCTCTAATAAATGTTTTCCAAACTGCTGTTTATTTTTCAGCTTTTTGAATAGTTGGAGGACACGTTGTATTTGACGTTTGCATGGCTTATCTGCACCCAGTGACATCACTTTTGTATTGAAAAGCGTCTGTGAGCAATGGCAAAGAGTTCACAAATCATGTTAACGTATGTGAATGCGTCTCTACTATGTCTTCAAATGTCCTCCAGCTCACTCCTGGCATAACTAAAACTTTTTCTATTTGCACCAGCACCACATTACCAGTTACAGCTGTGTCTTATTCAGGTAACTGAGCAATAATTCTGCAATTCTCTGGACCTCGACTTGAGGGACGAACACAATTTTTCCAAAAGATGTTCCCTCATTTTGTATTTTTATGTAGGAGGTGGTAAGAAACGCATATTAGTCCAAAGCAGGCAAAGGAATAGGATAGGAATTCAAGATCTGGTGACTGTGATGCTCAGAGCTTAAGGGTCTATGTTTATCATGAAAACAGTGGAAGGTGAGAGGTGGGGTTTTTTTCTTATGTTGAAAGATGAAACGTTTTTCGATGCATGATGTGCAAAATAAATGTAGTGTATAAAAGGATTAAAAATGTTTAGCTTTCATACAGCAAGTAGTGCTTTAGCTTAAAGCTATAGTTTGAAATCTGAAAATAAAAACATGTTCAGAGAGCAGGAACGAGTACTCTCAAGATAAATTGAAAGTTCAGGAGATTTGAAGAGGACATTTGAAAGCAGAGCTTAAGGCTTCCTTAAGATCTGCTTCTAAACACCCACTGAGAAACAAAGGCAAAAGGTGGTCCACAGAAATATGTTTTCAAAGGGAAACGAATGGACATTCATGCTGAATATGAAAAAGCAATGCATCCTCTGTTAATTTGAGACATGAAATTTATTCATGGAAAACAGAAAAGATTTAGTTAAAGTGGTTGTTGGAGATTCCCTTCTTCTGCAATCTGTAGTTTTAGATTAGAATAAATCACATAATAGCAGATTGGTAAAAAGTGGCATCATTAATGTGACATAAAGCTTTTTTGATGTCTTCTAGCTCTGATTGCCTGGGACACGCATCATCAAGACAACATTGTTAGGTGAAGTTTCGGATTATAGACTCAGTGCATTAAACAATTATGTAGGTACATTTTCAAATGCACTGAAAGACACCAACCAACCCAGGCAGCATGCCCAAGCACCGCCACTCTAAAGCTGTCCAAACCCATGAGCTGGTACTGGAAAGGGAATCAACAACACATCCATTAGCAATAATCACTAAGTTTTCATCAATTTTCTTCTATTTCTCATCAGTCCCAATTATTTGTGTGAGATGTGTTTTTTGGGGGTTGCTATATTTGGTTTCTGTTTTTACAAAACATCAAACAGCATCTGCATGTATTCTTACCTAGCTGAAGGTTTTCCATAGCTGTAGGATGGCTTGTAGCAGAGGACCTTCACTGCCTCTGGTTAACACATGAGCCACAACTACATCACTAGCCTTGGGATGTTTTATACCACCAATCTTTCAACCCAGTAATGAATCATTCTACTTTCACAGCTCTGAACAGGAAAGGAAATTGCCTTGGTGTACTGCTACATTCATATTCTATTATGTTCTAATTTTAACAAGATGAGCTATAGACCTTGGGGTCTTTGGTTAATCAGGTCGATGATTAACCACAAACACCCCTGCAACCAATCTGCAATGTGTCTTCATTCATGTTTCAGGAGGTTCACGAGCCTAGTCTTAAGCTGAAAACTCTGCACTATTAGCCAGTCTGATCAAATCATGGATGTTTCAAGACTTTGCACAGACTGTTGATGCAAAATGGATTGGCAGAATGAAAATATCAGTGTGTAGGAAATATATCTAAGAAAGTAACAAGGTAAATAATTATTTTTAACTATAATGGCATTGTACTTTTTATACTTTGCTTTCATTAACATTATGTAGATTTACACCAGTTGCAACTTTCCAGAACTTCCCCATTCTACCTCCCTGCAAGGAACAAGAACAAGTTCCATCTTCAAGTATCCAGAAGACTTTCTACAAAAAATATAACAAAGTAAGACAAGACAAGATAAGATAAGATAAGATAAGATACGATAAGATAACCTTTATTAGTCCCACATGTGGGGAATTTGATGTGTCATAGCAGAAAGTTGCAGTAGCAAAAATTAAGAAAAACACTGGAATGGGATAAGACAATAAGAATAAGATACCATATAGAATAGAATAAAATACTATATACAACAGAATAAACTAAGTAAATAGTAAATAATAGTAATAGAAGTCTTGTCACTCGATATATAGTGTGCAGCACTGTAATGAGTGTTTTATAATGTAATCTGCAAAAAACTGCATACCTTCCAACCTCTTTCTTTATAATAAGGAGATGTATGAATCATAGAAACACGAAACACATCAATTCAGTTCCAAATGGACTCCTGCACACTCACTCTGCACACTTGGACTCTGTTGGCATGTGAATGTGGATGTTTCAAACTAACTAGTTTTAAATGGTAGTGGGTTAAAATCTTTTCAACAGTGAATCTGCACTGTCACACGCTAACTGACTACACCTTGAAATTTGATCACAAAAATCTAGTAAGCTGGCAAAAATACATGCCTCATATCTTCTGCTGTTCATTTTATGAGTATTCAAAATGTCCTGTGAAGAAGTGGGGGCTAGAATGTTTCCACAAAACATGCTGTTCACAGAGTTATAGCTATATAACTATATAAGTTATAGTTACAGAAGAACACACATCCATGTACACACACACAGTCCTGTTCATCTGTATCTGTCACCAGCTATGATACACTTTTCACTTATGATTTAGTCCAGCAGCAGCTTTAATATGGCTTCTATTAGCACCTGCGGACTGCCTTTCCCTTTTAATACCTCACTGCAGCAGAATGGCCAGATCAACGGTTCAAAGTCACCCTTCTGTCATTTTTACCCCCCTCTATCACACTGATGAGAATTAGGTGCCACTCCTTCAGCTGTGCCTGTCTCCTCTTTAATTGGCATTTGATATTCTGCAGTTGTCATTTCAAGAGGGAGAACAAGAGGTTGCCATTCATCTTCGATGTTGTAAAGAGACGGGGGCTAAGTGTCACTCAGTCTGATGGCTCTGTAATGTGTTTTGGGTTACAGACACTCCTGAACCACCTGTCAGTTAGTGGAGCCCTCCATCTTTTCCTTCATTCAGGGGACTGAGATTTCATTTAGCCACCCTGTCCATCAGCAAAATGCTGTCTTCTTAAACCTTTCACTTATAAGCCGACTGGTCCAGAGGTATGAGCAGAAATTTCTAAAATGTTCTCACCCCTCCCTTTCTGACTAATGCTACACAATTTTCACCACATCTTAGATATCAGATTAAAAGTAAACCTAATATTTTCAGGTAGAAGTTGAAGTCTTCATGCTGGGATCCAAGGTAGGAAGGAGGGGATAAAGCATAAAGCACAGGGGGAAAAAGACCTGTGTGTTGTTTTTACTGCTCTATGGCAGAAGCTGGTCATTTGGAAATTGCATGCTGTAAAAATGCAGGACAAATCCACATTGAACAGCAAGTAAATTTGTCATTTTCTCATCCTATCAAATCCTACAATCATGTTGCCCAATCCTCGAGGCACACAGCTTGAACCACAAGTGATATTATGCAATAAAATTGGCCATAGCGATAACTTCCACATGGACACAGTTTGTCCAAATTTGTCGTTTTTGTTTCTGCATTACGTAAATTTATCATAAATTAAAAAGCAGTCTAGGGAAATTCATCTACATAATGTCGTTTGTTGTCCTCCTCTTTAGATTCAAGGACTTTCAGGCCCATCTAGGAGCTTATCATGTGCAAATAAATTACACTCAAGGACTCAAGCGAAAGCTTTTACCTTTTTCATTCACTTCAATGTGGCGAAACCAGCAAATGTTGATCCTGTTGTGATGATGGCCTTGTCATCACAACTTTGCAACTAACTTTCCTTCTCCAACATGCATTTAGACCCATTTAAAACTGTAATTACGGTTCAGAGGTAAACACATTATCAAGAATTGGCTGTAGAGTTAGATCTAGTGATAAAGTCTATGTGAAGGCCCTTTGTGGCAAATAGTGATGGCAAGACAAATAGAAGGCCAAGAAAAACTGATTTTGAAACAATATACATGTGACTAATTTAAATTATTTTGTAATGGTCAAATTAAATGGGATACTCCATTAGTTTTGTCCAGAATTACTTTTTGATGATGAGGTTGACCAAAGATAAAACACTAACACAGGCATTTTTTTTGGTCATTAACATATTTATTGTCAAGATAAAGGGATAACAAAGTCATAATTATAAAATCGTTTGGCACTGGCAGATGGTCTTTTAGCTATCATAATGATTGTAACAAAAAATCTAACATCAGAAGACAGCTGAGGTAACAAAATAATTCACATCTAAAAATCCTCATCACCGTCTTTCTGACAGATGACATCAGTCAGTCATGAGGAGAGTTTCTTATAGGGACACGATTCTCTCTCTGGGCATGTAGGGGTACATGCAGGATAGAAGTCACTTGGGAAGCTATAGGGAACATTTTGTTTCATTTCCACCATGTTCCTGTCAGCAGTCAGCCCTGTTAAAGAGGCCAATGGGACCTGTCAGCATCTGTCAAAAAGTGCACACAGAAAGGAAGGCAATGCCTCACTCAGTTTAGCAGAGAAATTTCAGAGCTCCATAAAACTAAAATAATCTTTTTGCGTTCCTCCATCACACAAAAATACATTAATTGTTTAAAAAAATGCAAACTCATTGCCTTAAAAAAGCAAGTGTTACTTGTATAATTTGAGTGCCTCAGAAATCAGTAACAATAAATAAACTAACGATAAATGGTAATTTCTCCTATAACAGGCACAAATGTGCAGTACATGTAATGAAAAAAAATTCTAAAATTACCATGCTTGAGAAATTCCACTTGAGTGCAGGAATTCAGCTACGTATTATGGTAATATATGAGTCAGCTGTGATTTGGTGCTAACTCTTCACAAACTGCCAAACAAAAGCTTACAGCTCTGGCTGCTATGTTGAAGTGACATACCAGAGCTATTGGACAACAATAGTACAACGACAAAAGGATCTGAAGCTGATCACTACTGGAAGAACATCTGGAAAAAAGCATAACAAAACACAAATGCAAAGTGTTGGTGGACCTAGGAGCAGACTTTTGCAAATGCCCAGCAATGTCTCATCAGAAAAATAAGAGCTGGACAGCACCGGGTCCAAACTACTGGCCATCTGCTTCTCCACAACTTGGAAGCTACTCTCAGGCATTGTAGCAACCAAGCTGAGCAGGTGCATGAGTTCTTAGAAGGTTGAGAAGAACAGGATTAAGAATCTGTGAGAATTTGAGTTCCAAACAGATAAGCATGTCCTGACCAACTGACCAGACATACTGATGGTTGACAAGGAGCAGAAGATAGATGTAATAGATGTGGTCATTTCAGCTGACAGCAAAATCGGGACCAACGAGCCTGAGAGAACATAGAAACAGGGGCTAAAGGAACATTAGGAGCTGTAACCCCGAAACTCCACGATTCCAGGCACAGGTCACTGTTCAGATGAGTGCAGTCCTGGAACAGCTAGGCTGTGTTGTTTGGGGTGGCTGTAGATCACCTACTAACTGGAATTTCTGTGGTTTAATTCCTGGCTGCTCTAGTTTACATTAAAAATATCCTTGGCAAAATATTAACCCCAAGTTGCTCTTCGGTGCGTCCATCAGAGTATGAATGTGAATGTTAGATAGAAAGAGCTTCCACACAGGGAAAAAAGTGCTTGAGTGAAGAAAGCACTTTGACTTCTCATAGTGGAAAAGCATTACATAGGAACCAGTCCATTTGCCATATATTATATTTTATATTTATAGTTTTACTTTTATTACTTCAAGTAATTGGAGATAAAGTATCTGGATTTCAGGAGATGGACCATGCATTCAAAGACGGTCCTTCCGGTTCTCATATGTTCCCCCAGTTCTACAAGCTGTTCGTTCTCGTTTACGTGCCCCACCCTCTCTCCCCTTTTCAATTCTTTAACTTCTTCACTTCTATTTAGTACATGGGGATCTGCCAGGCCCGGGAGCCTCTGTGAGGTCTTCCCCAAACCGCAGCTCAATTCATGTCCACCTTCTACTAAAACGCTGTCAAACCTCAAATGAGAACGTGGGCCCACCGAATGAAAATATTATTTGGATATCAGATTTTTTTTAAAGGTTGCAGCCCATATGACACAACAATGTTTTTACCAGGCACAATCACGCATTTGGTGAGTGTGTCTTTTTAGAATTGTATTGCCTGCTGGTGATAGAATTGAGAAATGGCTCCTAAATGTTAAGTATAAAAAACATTCTGGGTTACACACTATTACACCAAATTGCTAACAATGTAAATGGACTGGTTCTTATATAGCGCTTTTCTACTCTATCTGAGATAACTCAAAGGGCTTTATACAACTAATTTATTCACCCAAGCACTTTATTCTAAGCTGTTAAGTGCTCCCTATCTAACATGGGGTTAGTATCTTGCCCAAAGATATTTGGCATGCAGACTGGGATCAAACCACTAACCTTCCAGTTAGTAGTTAACCTGAGCTACAACCACCACACCATGTCTAATAGCACACTCTAATGGCACCTCTGTGATGGAATACAAACAAGTTTCACCAATTCAGAGCTCAGAGAGACGACCTGTTATGTTACCGCTTAGTTAATGTTTTAAATGTTAGTAAGTGCGCCGCCCTGCGGTCCCTTTAAGTCGATATTTTGTGACAGTAGAAGAAGAGTTAGACAGGAAGTTCATGTTTGCTTGCGATGCTGCTTCAAGATGGCTGCTCTACATTCGTGTCCTTCTTTAGGTGTTTGTTAAAGCATTGTCTGTAAGTACTCAATGGTAAAGCAACGAGGCATTCAAAGTGCTGTCTTTATGTGTGATGGGCCACAGTTAACAAGTTTTCTATGTGCTATCCATATGTAAATGAGATCGCCAGTTCATATGCTAATTAACGGTGCTAATCGTCATGCTAGCTCTTCGAATGCATTGTTAGGTCATTGGCTCATGTTGTTGTTAACAGTACAGATGAGTAATGTACATTTCCACATATGTTTTATTGTTACAGTTTCACAAAATGAAAGAACCAGTAAACTTCTCAAGATCTGATCTATTGTCTGGAGTTCCTGGGTCCATGTTTAGCTGTGTGGATAGCTAGTCAGACTTCTAGCGAGGCCATTTACACGACCTATAACTGATACTACAACAATAATATTGTTCCAGTATTGTTTTGGCTTTTACAATCGCCTTATAAGTTGACATTAACTTGTTAAGACTGCTCAAGAAATTTTTTAGACAGAGGCCACCACCATCACCCTCCCCCCGTAGCAAAGGGTAGACTGGCATCATATTAAACCTTATGGATTAAGAATGGGATGTCACTCAAGTTCATATGCATTTGAAGGCAGACGAGCAAATACTTTTGGCAATATAGTATATCACATGAATGAAACCCCTCATGGTTAGAACGAAGTATACACATAAGTTACATAATTATTTCATTTTTAAAAATTTAGCTATCAAAATTGGTGAAATGGGGTGCTGGCCGGGCCTTGGGGGCTTGGGTCCTGGCTGTTGTGTCGCCGGAGCAGTGGGCGGGTGGGTGCAGGGGGGCTCAGCCCCAGTGCAGGGGACCTCTGGTGAATCGGCCCTACTAGGGAGCTCTCTAACTGGTAAGGAGGTTGTTATATCTTTGCAGGTGGTCTCCTCACTACAGGAGCTCACTCTGCAGGTGGGGGGAGAGATATAGGAGAGGTGGAGAATGAACTCAACCTGGGTGTCTATTGTCTTGTGTAGTTTGGGAGTATGATTGGATGATGGGGTGGGTGCAGTTTTCTCTGGGGTGGAGTCGGGTGGGCTGCCCCGGACTCTGTGGGGCTGGGCGGTGCTGCTGCTGCGGGCCCCGGTCCGGATGGGCCTGGGCCCCCTTGCCCTGGTGGGTTCCAGAGTGTGGGGGTGCCTACTGGGGTCAGCGTGTTGTTGATTTGCTTTGCCCCATTATGTGGTGTTTTTTCCTTCTGCCTTCCTTCTCTCTCTATCTCTCTTCTCCCTTTCTTCCCTCCCCATCCTCAGCTGCCTCCCTATTCCCGCTCTACCACACCCACCCACACACGCAGGGCTTGGGGTGCAGGTATGTCACCAGGGTGCAGGGGAGGCACTCCCCCTCTGTCCCCTTCTGGCCGCCTGTGCCTCAATTTTATTCTGCAACCTAGACATCCACATTACTCACACTCTCACATAACACATACATATAGGGCCTTGGGGGTGGGCACTTTTACAGCATCCAGAGGATGGTCGGTGTATTCCAACCCACCTCTGGCGCTGGTGCCCTACCCTCAATTTTAAATGCATTTAGACACTAAGGGTTTTCGGGAGGAGCCGTGCTGCTCTCTGAGAGGAAGCTAGTACCATGCTCTCCTGTAGTTTTAAATGCACTTTAGAACAGCACACAGCAACACTACATATGAGCGGCGTAGGGAGGTTTGAGGTCTTCACTCACCCCGGTTCTGTTAGCCGTCAGGGCTGGGGGGCTGGGAGGAGGTGCTGGCCGTCAGACTGGGGTCTGGGATGCGGGGCCTCCCTGCTACTGCAGATAAGGAGGTGGTCCGCTTGCCTCCACCCCAGAGAGAAGGGTTACATCTCCTGGGTCTAGGTGCGGCTTGCCCCTCTGAGGGCGGGGGTACCTGGACCTGGGATATAGAGTATGTTTGGGGAGTGCGACTGTCTGTGCAGTGTCTATTTGTGTCTGTCTACACGTTGGTGAGTGCCGAGTATTTGGTGGTGCATATGGGGTGGGAATGCACGTCTGTGTCTTGTCTATATGTCAGGTTGGGTCTTAGACTCAACCTCTCTGGGTACATCTCAGGCCCTCTAAAGTACGGAGGCCTATCTCCCCTCACCACACTCCCTGCCGGTGGCTGATGCCCTCAGACGTTGGTGTGTTGGTGGTCCTTGTCGTCTGGGGCTGGGCGCTCATGTATGTACCGGCTCACTCCTGGTGGCCGATTGGCGGGGCCGGGCGCCTGTGGCCCGGCTGGGCTCCTTCCGGGGGGTGGGATGCCCTCAGGCCTCTGGCCTCTGGGCCTGAAGCTCGGTCCTCTCTGGCACAGCTGGCTGCCGGCAGAGCCCGCGGGCACGCCACTGCAACCCCCTCTGGCCTCTGCTCCGTAGCTGCGGGGTGACCTCTCCTTTGGGGCTCTACTCAGCTCTTCCCAGGAGGGTGGCACGGTTCCCCCCCTTTGGTGGTCCTCCTCGGGTCCTTGTACTCTGGGGCCTCTGGATATCTGGGGCCTGGATCTCCTCCATACCTGCTTCATACCCTGGAGGACGGGGCTATGGCCCACACTCCCTAGCAGATCGTTACATGGAGAAACCTTTGGAATGCAAGCATGCTGATCACATACACACAGGTGTACACACGGGTGTTCACAGACGCGGACTACACCTTTCTTGGCTGCTGCCTCAAAGCACATTGTGCGCTGTCTATCTTGCGTGCTGCACAATATCGTTTATTATTTAGTATCTACTGATATCTACTGCTAGCTAGTTTATTGTGATGGTGCTGTTTTTTTATTATGTTGCTCTTTGTTGTTTGCTTTCTCTTCTGTTTTTTTTCTCCATACAGGTGATCCAGGTGTTTTGTTTGTTTTTTCTTTCTTCCTCCTTCTCACCGTCTCTTCTCCCCTTTGGTTTTCTTTCTCTCCCTCTCTTTCTTTCATTCTTTCTCCCTGTCCTATCCCCCAGTCATGTCTGTCCCGTTTGTAGCAACCGAAAATAAAATAAATTCATAATTATAATAAAGGTCAATCAAATGGACCAATATGGCAAGGCCATGATGATCCACTTGGTAAAATAAATCCGCTTGGCATCTTTCTTGGCCTTAAGACAACAATTCTGATGGCTAAAGATCCAAACGGGACACAAAAATTTTTTTTTAAAAATTGGTGAAATGTGGAGATGTTCTTTGTAGCTAGTTTTCAGCTATGAGCCCAACACGAGCTCGACGTATTAGCCAGAGGTCCCTTTACTATGGTTCGGAGCCGCGGACCTGTTTTATATACGCGGAATAGTTTTCTATACGAGATCGCTGCAAAAAGTGCAGCCTTACCTAATGTCCACCTACTGTTACTCATTTATATTAAGATTTATAAATCTAGTTGGTTTGGTATGGCGAGTAGCCTTCAGTAATAGTAATAAATCACACAGCAATAGTACATTCATGTAGTTGTAAAGTATTCAGAATACATTACTTCTATAATCTTTGGTGGAATACATTTTAAAATTAACCTTCCCAACACTGTCAACAGGTTAGCACCTCATACCACAGTGCAGCAAAGCAGTCTCATGAGCGCTGGGAAGGACGAGCCCAGAGCCCAAAACAGACAGTGCAGGAGATGACAAGGTTAGTAATTGTATGGTGAAAATTATACTTTGTTATCTTGATTGGCAAAAGAAAAGTAAATACAAAATCTGCTTCTCACATATAGGGCATTTCCAAGATTTTTTTTTCAAAACTTCATTTCTTTCATTACAGCTGTCCTGTGCCAGAAGTTCTGTTGACCCACAGTGAGAGGCATCATTTCAGAAACACCAGGAAGACTGAAACTCATCGCCGGGATCAAGCAGGGCTCGTGATCTTCACCAGCAGCTCCCTCACAAGAAGGATAAACCCAGCATTTCATGAACACTGATGGAGACCTTTGCTTTGTGTAATGTTAGAAGTACTCAGATAATCCTCAGAGGGTCTGGACTTTTACATAATATAAGTCCTGTAGAAAGTTAAATATATGTTGTGCTCTCTGGTTACTCTGGTATGAATGACTCTGAATTACTTTATGATAAATAACACACTATTGTCAAAAAACAGTGAAAGAATTCCAGATCACAAGTTTTTAGTTCAAATACAAGTAACAACCTTTGACTTTAATCAGGTTTTATTTAATTGTGTCAGAGAAAACATCATGTGCTCTTCATGTAGCTGAGTACATTCAGTGTTTAAAACAGAAGTTGTGCAGGTCTGAGATCAGCAGTTTTCTGAAACACCAAACTGAGGTCCTGTTAATGCTGATGTATAGTGACACAGTTACAGGGGTGATTAATCCTTTTGACTTTTTGTCTTTAAATTTATCAATAAAACAGCTGCAGCTTTCACTGACAGCACATGTGGTACTTTAACCTTTGTACTGTTTTCTTCAGTTAATTTTGGAGTTACTACAAAGATTGAAGATATAGGATGATCTGTCTGCTGTCACTGGGTGGTGCTGAGGTCTGAATCTGAGGACAGCTCCTGTAATCACAAACAGAACAGAATCATCACAAACTGAAATATAAAGTTTATCTCTCAAATCTGAAATAGAGCTGATCCTTCTCTGTCCTCACACACTCGGGATCTGAAGTTGTTCAGTCCTACAGTTCTGCCGACAGCTGACATATGAGCTGTTTATTTTTTATTTATTTTTTAAAGGCCTTATATACTAACACATTTTCCTAATATCATGTTTACCTTTGAGTTGTTGATGCTTTATAAATGGACATCTGCAAAGATGAGATGATGGAGCAGGTTTCAGTCGAGGTTCAGTCTGCTGCTGCATCCTGGTCACAACATACGGAGGTGTTATCAGCTCAGTATTGAACAAGAAATATTAATGCTTCAAATTATTTGTCCTAAAGGATGCAAGCTGTACAGAGTACTGCACATGTGACTTTGTGAACATAATCATTAATAATAATTCGGACAGTTTTTTAACCTGAATATTTCAACAAACTCAGTAAAAAAAATGTAAACAGAAATAATCAGAGGAAAAAATGTAAAATTTTAACTTAAGTTGCAAGCGGAAGTAGTTGCTTTCAGTACATAAATATCAGGCTTTGCTATTTAATCCGTAGCTATTGACTAATGAGGGGTTACTGATTGATACGCACGGTAGCTTGTTTACATGTTGACTTTTTCTTTATTTAGATAACACAGAAGTTACACACACACATAACTGGGCATGGTGCCCCCTACTGGCGATGACTTGACCATAACTCTTGGTTCATACATAACATCTCCTCCCCACTAAGCTTACAGCATACACCACATTGTTAACAATGTGGTGTATGCTGTACAGTGCAGCGAGGAATGCTCAGACCTCTACATTGGAGAGACCAAACAGCCACTTCACAAGCGCATGGCACAACACAGAAGAGCCACCTCCACAGGACAAGACTCAGCAGTCCATCTGCATCTTAAGGATAAAGGACACTCTTTCGAGGATGCCAATGTTCACATTTTGGACAGAGAGGACAGATGGTTTGAAAGAGGAGTGAAAGAAGCCATCTATGTCCACTGTGAGCGACCATCTTTGAACAGAGGCGGGGTTTACGACACCAACTCTCTGCCATCTATAATCCAGTTTTGAGATCCCTTCCCAGACGCCTTAACGCCCACTCACATCCTGGGCCATCTGATCTCAGGAATTCGCATGATAAGGTGGGGCCAGGTTTCACAATGAACTCACCCGAAACTCTGGCTGATTGGGACCCACACCCAGTTTCACACCTTGGCTCAGGCGATTAGAGGATCATCAGGGGGTCCTTTTGTCCCTCTGTGGGGGGATACTCCCACTAGGTTTATATCTGGGACTCTCCACCATTTGACCTTAGAACTGAAGAAGCTTCTCGGATGAGAGGTGAAACGTCTTCAAGCAACTTAAAGAAGTCCAGACGCTTTTCTTTGCAAGCTCCTTTGACTACGATGACCTGGATGACTGAGAACCTTCACAGAAATAGATGTGGTCTTAGTTTCAGGAACACCCTGAATTCCTCAGAACAGAACTGCGGTCCGTTATCACTCACCAGGACGTGGGGAATGCCATGGCGACTAAAGAGACCCCGTAGCACTTGTATGGTTTTACCAGCTGTGGTGCTATCCATAATATGCACTTCAGGCCACTTGGAATGTGCATCTACCACCACCAGGTACATGTGACTTTCAAATGGACCCGCAAAATCCACATGGATCCGTTCCCATGGACAGGAAGGCCACAGCCAAGGGTGTAAAGGTGCTAACCCAGGCTCTTTTTGCATACGCTGACAAGAGTGGCAGGCTTATGTGCTGACAGAAGGAGCGCCCAACGCTGCATTCGCGCAGCTGCCATTGATGGTGTACCTTTTACTGGACTCAGAATTGAGGTCAGTGGGCGATGATCAGTGAGCAAGGTGAACTTGTTACCATGGAGATACTGGTGAAACTTGCGCACTCCAAAAACAATTGCCAACGCCTCCCTCTCGATCTGAGCATAGTTTCGTTCTGCTTTGCTGAGGGTTCGTGAAGCATAAGCAATTGGCCGTTCTTGGCCATCAGGCATGACATGTGAGAGCACGGCTCCAACGCCATATGGTGAAGCATCACATGCCAAACGGAGAGGCAGTTCAGGATTGTAGTGGGTGAGTATTTTTGGTGAGGCCAGACGTTCTTTAGCTTTCTGGAAAGCTGACTCGCAGGCTGATGTCCACTGCCATTTCTTCTCTTTACTGAGTAGCTCATTCAGCGGCTTCAGGACTGTAGCTAAATCAGGTATGAAACGTCCATAATAGTTGAGCATTCCCAGAAAAGAACGTAACTGGCTGACATCAGCTGGTGCTGGAGCTTCCATAACGGCACGCACCTTTTCTGGTGATTTGTGTAACCCTGCCGCATCAATTATGTGGCCCAGGTATTCCACCGATTCTTGGAAAAACAGGCACTTCTCCTGTTTGAGACGCAGGCCATAGTCCTCCAGCCTGCCCAAAACTGCCTTAAGGGTTCTCAGGTGTGTCTGTTTATCTGGACCACTGACGAGGATGTCATCCAGATAACAATGGGTGTATGGTATGCCGAGAAGCACTTGATCCATAGCCTTCTGAAACAATGCAGGTGACGACGCCACTCCAAAAGGTAAGCGATTGAAATGGAACAGCCCCATTTGAGTCGAAACAATCAACAGCTTCTTGCGTATCAACGCACGGTAGCTCGTTTACATGTTAACTCTTTCTTTATTTAGATAACACAAAAGTTACACACACACATAATTGGGCGTGGTGCCCCCTACTGGTGATGACTTGCATAGCACACCATAACTCTTGGTTCATACATTGGTTCATACAGTGTAATACTCATAATAAAAGTACAGTAACCTTGGTTAACTAGTCACTGAGCAGCCCGGTGCGTTTCTCTTGATTTCTTTAGTGAGGGTAAATTCATTCACCTGTACGGGTTAGCTAAACAAACTTTACAGAACAAGTTTCCCCTACAGCCGAGTGCTCATCGTAGCTAGCTAGGTAGGTAGCTAGCTAAGGACCTAAGTTACTGATTAGCTTACAGACACATTTAAATTACCGAAAATATTGCGGTGGGGCCTCAGGTCCTCTTGTCCGGTAGTCCAATTTACTGAAGAACGTCTCAGGCTGTCACTTTGAAACAGTCGATAATATAAATGCTAGACCTCTCAGCATCTGCCATTCCTGAACAGACACATGCAAGTTTATTCGTGACCGCAGCCACGTCATCCGTGTTTTCTCCAGTCATTGGTCAGCATTATAATATATGCAAATACATGCGGGTCAGAATCCCCCCCCCCCTGCCCCCAGTGCGCCCCCGGATGCCAAAACAGTGCCAGCAGATTGAAACCGAAAAATGGATTGAAACCGAAAAATTCGGTTTCATTTTATGGTGGCATCGTTCTGATCCCACACAAAATATGACAGCGACGATGATAAGGTTTTTCTGGCTACTCGAGAATTTTAAAAAAAACAGAGCGACATTTTAAAGATTTCGCGCTGGGGTGCTAGCGGCCGGAAAAGCACGGAAGTAAGGGCAGACTTGGACTTGGAGGCTCAAAGGCTGTCCACAGCCCATCTGTTATGTTGTATACTCATTGTTTGTTCAATAAAGTTTCTATGGAGAAAAAAGGGGGCTGTATAAAATTCAAAGGAGGGTGTGAGGAATGAGAACCACAGGACGGAGTAAGAGAGAAGAGGTGGTCATATCAAGAATGAGATTTGGACATACTGATTTGAACACTACATTATTCATGATAGGGAAACATAATACAGGGAAATGTGATTACTGTGAGGAAGAAGAAACTATAGAACATGTCATATTGCATTGTCAGAAGTATCAGGCCGAGAGGAGACAAATGATCCAAAACCTCAGTAACATAAAAATCAAACTGGATCTTATTGATTTATTGCAAAGGGAACTGGGAAGTAAAAGTTATCAGGCCGTATTTCAGTTTTTAAAAGAGGGGAAATTGTTTGGAAGAATTTGAGGTTTTTTCAGGGTTTTTTAGCGACATTCCAGACCACACTCCATACCAGTTGGTGGCTGTAATGCACCTTTCAGTTGTTTGTCAACCGCCAATAAAAATGTAGAAGAAAAAGAAGTAGAAGAAAGACGCACCTAAAACCTTCAGGACACCAGCCCTGGAAGCATGGAGTTGGACACCCCTGCCCTAGACCCTGACTAGTCTTCCCAATTCCTGCTGCCAAAAGAACATCCCTGTATCCAGGTGATGAGCTGGTTTCCTCCAGGTAAGAGGACCTGAATGCTTGGCATTCAGGTCAAGAGTTCTAAGTGGGAATCCTTGGCAAACTCCAACTGGCTTTTATGCACCTTATAATTTGGAGTGTCTTCTATCTGGCCACTCTACTGTACAGGCCTGTACAGCCACTGTTCCCCGGATTTGGAATATTTGACCGTGAAGTGCAGACTCGTCTACATACCTCACGAGTTTACTGTTGTCATGGTAAAGACCGTGTATGTACCACCCGATGCTAATGCTAACTCAGCCATGGATGAGCTGCACAAGGCAATAAGCAGTCAGCAGAACTCCCATCCGAACGCAGTGCACATTATAGCTGGGGACTTCAACCATGCTGACTTAAGTTCAGTATTTCCCAGATTTGAACAGCTTATTAAATGTGCAACGAGGGGGGAAAAAACACTGGCTAAAGCCTACAGCAACATCCAAAAAGGCTACTGAGCAACCACTCTACCACATCTTGGGTTGTCAGACCCTAGATGTGCTGATCCCTCAGGACTTCGAAGAGCACACAACATCAGTGCTCTCATATATTAACTTCTGTGTCAACAGTGTCACTGTGGACAAACGTCTCCGGGTGTATTCCAGCCAGAAACCCTGGATGACTAAAGAGGTCCAGGTCCTGCTGAAGCAATGTGACTCCGTTTTCAGATCCGGTGATGGTATGTAGTACAGTGCAGCCAGATCTGAGTTTAAAAAAAAGAGGGTAACGAGGCATTTGCGGAGGAGCTGAACCACTTCTTTGCACGCTTTGAGGTGAAGGGACCAGAGGCAGCAGCAGCAAAAACATCGGACAGCAGCAGCAGCCCAAGCCTCATAGTGCAGGAATATGAGGTGAGACGCACACTGAGGGCAGTGAACCCCAGGAAGGCCGCCGGTCCAGATGGGATAACCGGAAGGGTCCTAAAAGAGTGTGCAGACCAGCTGACTGGGGTCTTCACCAAGATCTTCAACACTTCACTGTCCCAGTCCTGCATCCCACCGTGCTTAAAGTCAGCCACAATTGTCCCACTGTTTAAACGGACCAGCATTAGCAGCCTCAACCACTACCGACCAGTTGCTCTAACACCTGTTATAATGAAGTGCTTCGAGAAACTGGTTCGACGTCACATCATGTCCTGCCACCCACACTCGACCTGCTTCAGTTCACATACAGAGCTAAGAGTCAACTGAAGATGCCATTGCTACAATGTTCCACACCACCACATTCACAGCAGGTGGGATATCCAATCTTGAAATGTTGACATGATGAACTCTGCCTCCGGGTCCAAACTACTCTCTGTTGTTGTGGTTGTTGTGTTTTTAACACGTTTTAATGCTTTGTATCTTGTTCTGTTTAATCTAAACAAGCCCCTAAAAACAGTCAGTGATCACTGTTGGCCTCTCTCAGTTTATTTCATCACTATTCATTTTAAAGCTCAGTTTTTAAAACCTTACAATGTAACTACAGCCCAGCCCATGCAGCAGTATATTAATGACTAACCTTATATTGCAGTTGTTCTCCTGACTGAAGTTTGATCCGTTTACAGCATCCTGCCATGCGATTGTATTTGTCTCTTACCATCGGGAACCCTCACATCAACTTTTTGGCTTCACAACCCTCCCTCATAGTTCACGCTCAGTTTGCTCTTTGTGGTGTTTCAGCCGACAACACGAATTACCATCATGTGGTGGCCTTGCTGGATCCACTGTCCATCCAAGGCAAATCCACTGCTCTCAAGGCGCTGCTGCAGCACTACTTCCTCTCTGATGCAGAGCGGGCCGAGAAACTCCTCTCTCTCTGGGATCTGGGTGATGGTATTGCACTTGACCTCATGGAGAGCATGCTGTCCTTGCTAGGAACGGATGACAGAGGACTCCTCTTCACTCATCTCTTCCTCCGACAGTTGCAACAGTGCAAGTTGCGACAGTGCAAGCTAAACTTCATAAATTCTGCTTTCATGGACACCTGGATGTTAAACTTAATTGTTACACCTGGTAGAGTAGCCACACTGATCATTTTATTAAAGATGAAAGAATTTAGACCGTTTTTCAACTCTCAGTGATGCGCAGAGTTTGGGCCCAGAGACGGCTAATGACATCAGACTTAAAGACTGAATAGAATCTTGCTAATGACTTACTAATTTTATTCAGGTCTGTTGCAGCTGGACACATTTTAAAGTTTCAGGACACCAGGCCTTGAGGACTGGAAGATGGCGCCGGTGAGGCCGGCTGCCGTCACGACTGCTCCGACCACTTTTTCTTTGTCTTTGTTTTTTAAGTTAGTTTT
>NW_024582835.1:422545-445724 GCF_018398535.1 Haplochromis burtoni
CAGCGTTTCTAAATCGGCAAAATCATCACCATTGGGTACATTAGGTATGACAGTGACACTCTTGTTTCTATTGGTATACAATGTACTCACAATTCGAAGTTTTTAACTCCGGATCCGAGCTGGCCGAGTGAGATCTCGAGGGAGAACAAAGGGAAGCGGCGGCGGCCTAGAGGGAAGCGAGCCGGCGTCAGGAACAGGCTGAGAGCTCGTGCACACCGCACACCTCTGCCTAGCATCCTGCTCGCCAACGTCCAGTCACTGGAGAACAAGCTTGACGACCTCAGGGCCAGGATAAAGTTCCAGAGAGACATTCGGGACTGCAATCTCCTCTGCTTCACCGAGACATGGCTGAACCCAGCGGTGCCGGACCACGCCATCCAGCCGGCCGAGTTCTTCTCGGTTCACCGCATGGACAGGACACGGGACTCGGGGAAGTCAAGGGGAGGCGGCGTGTGTTTAATGGTGAACAACAACTGGTGCAACAGTGCGAACGTTGTTCCTCTCACACGCTCCTGCACACCAAATCTGGAACTACTGTCCATCATGTGTCGTCCTTTTTATCTACCTCGGGAATTTACATCGGTCATTGTAAGTGCCGTTTATATTCCACCACAAGCGGACACGGTCACCGCCTTATGCGAGCTGCATGAGGCACTCACACAGCACCAGACACAACACCGGGACGCTGCGCTTATTGTGACGGGGGACTTTAATAGCGCCAACCTCAAACGCGCAGCGCCGAACTTTTATCAACACATCACCTGCCCCACCAGGGGTGAAAGGACACTGGACCACTGCTACACTACGGTCAAGGACGGCTACAAGGCACAATCCCGCCCCCCGTTTGGCAAATCTGATCACGCCGCCATTTCCTCATGCCAAAATACAAACAAAGGCTGAAACAGGAAGTTCCGGTTCAGAGGAAGGTCGCGCGCTGGACGGACCAATCGGTGGCCGCGTTACAGGACGCACTCGATGACGCAGACTGGGGCATGTTCAGAAACAGCTCCGACGATGACGTCAACGTGTTTACGGAAGCGGTTGTGGGATTCATCGGGAAACTAGCGGATGATACCGTGGAGACAAAGACTATCACAACGTTTCCCAACCAGAAGCCGTGGGTGGATAAAACCATCCGCGACGCTCTGAGATCCCGCACCGCTGCCTACAACACGGGACTCATGACGGGGGACATGGACCCGTACAAAGCCGCGTCATATAACGTGCGGAGGGCGGTGAAAGAGGCGAAGCAGCGCTACGGGAGGAAACTAGAGTCACAACTCCAACAGAGTGACTCTAGGAGCCTGTGGCGGGGACTAAGGACAATAACGGACTATAAAGCACCAACAACCGGTATGACGAACGCGGCCGTGACTCTGGCAGACGAGCTGAACACTTTCTATGCTCGCTTCGAGGCTGCAGCTAAGGTCTCCAACAATGCTAGTGTTAGCGGCGCTAACGGCTGCAGACAGGAAGATACTGCCAGCACCGGAAACGTGCTCGTCATCTCCGAGCATGAAGTAAGGAGAGCCTTCAAGAGAGTGAACACCAGGAAAGCAGCAGGACCAGACGGCATCCCAGGTCGTATCCTAAGAGACTGCGCATACCAGCTAGCTCCTGTGTTCACTGAGATATTCAACATCTCTTTATCTCAGTCGGTGATCCCCACATGCTTCAAAGAGTCCATCATTGTTCCTGTCCCGAAGAAACCCCACCCTGCTTCTCTCAATGACTATCGCCCTGTAGCCCTCACCTCAGTAGTGATGAAGTGCTTTGAACGCCTGGTCAGAGACTTCATCATTTCTTCACTACCAGACACACTGGACCCACTACAGTTCGCTTACCGTCCAAATCGTTCCACAGACGATGCCATCTCTCATCTCCTCCACACATCACTCACTCACTTGGACACTAGAAGGGGGAATTATGTTAAAATGCTCTTCATAGACTACAGCTCTGCATTTAACACCATAATTCCCTCCACACTCACCACCAAGCTGGAGCATCTGGGACTCAGCTCATCTATGTGTCAGTGGATCTCCAACTTCCTAACTGGCAGACCACAGGCAGTAAGGATGGGCGGACATGTCTCAGCCTCCACCACTCTCAGCACTGGAGCCCCCCAGGGGTGTGTTCTGAGCCCCCTGCTGTACTCTTTGTACACATATGACTGTGTGGCCACTACCAGCTCCACCACCATCATCAAGTTTGCTGACGACACCGTCGTGGTGGGCCTGATCTCTGATAACAACGAGACGGCCTACCTGAAGGAGATTAGGAATCTGGAGAACTGGTGCCAGAGGAACAACCTCCTTCTAAACGTCAGTAAGACAAAGGAGCTGATAGTGGACTTCAGCACTAAGCAGGAGAGGAACTACCAGACCCCCGTCATCAACGAGTGCCCAGTGGAGAGAGTGGACAGCTTCAAATACCTCGGAGTTCACATCACGCAGGACCTGTCATGGTCCTGTCACATCAACACCGTGGTGAAAAAGGCCCGCAGCGTCTCTACCACCTCAGACGCTTGAGAGACTTCCAACTGCCCTCCAAGGTGCTCAGGAACTTTTACTCGTGCACCATAGAGAGCATCCTGCGGGAAACATCTTAACCTGGTTCGGGAACAGCACCATGCAGGACAGACGAGCTCTACAGAGGGTTGTGCGGTCAGCTGAGCGCACCATCCGCTCCGAGCTCCCTGACCTGCACTCAATCTACAGCAGGCGGTGCTGGACCAAGGCCAGGAAGATGTGAAGGACCTCAGCCATCCCAACAACAGACTGTTCTCTCTGTTGAGGTCAGGAAAGCGATTCCGCTCCCTGAAGACCAACACAGAGAGACTGAGGAGGAGCTTCTTCCCGCAGGCGATACGGTCTCTCAATCACACCACCACACAGTACTGACCCACACATATGGTTCTTACACACACACTGGACTTTCTGGACTTTGTTTTTGCACAACACTGGTCACTATATTCTTCATTTCCGGTTAATACTTGTACAGCTGCTGTTATTGTGTATATATTTATTTATATTTAGATTTCTTCATACATTCTTATATAGTTCTATATTGTGTATTTTGTTGTACAGTTATTTTATTTTCAACTTTAATTTATATATTTTATCTTATTCTCCCAGTTAAATTTACCCTTCATTCTAATTTGTGTTGTACAGTTATTTCATTTTTAACCTTAATTTATATTTTATTCCTTCCTAGTTAAATTTACCCTTTTTAATTTTTCATATTTATTTCCTATCTTATTCATAGCCTTTCCTTTTTTGTTTTCTTTAGGTCACGAGCAGTTGTCCAAGCATTTCACTACATATCGTACTGTGTATGACTGTGTACGTGACAAATAAAATTTGAATTTGAATTTGAATTTGAATTTGGAATTTGACACCCCTGGTCTGAACCCTCTTACCTCAGTTTTGACCCACTAGGTGGGGTGTTGGGTTCGTTATAGCACAGATACCACAAATGGTTTTGGTATGGACAGGAATCAGGGAAATTAACAGTGAACCCCCTGCCTGCAGATTAGACTGAAACACTAATGAAATAATAGACCCCAGATGACTCTTTAGCACAAATACTGAACATTTATCAAACATAAGAAAACAATGTACAAAAACACATGCTTTTTAATTCAAATGACATCACAATTACTTCAGCAAATGGATCATACTTTTTGAATCAAAGAATACCCTTTGAAATTATATTAAGTAATGCAAAATCAGGTTATCACTTCTTGGTGGTTAACTCACTGACACCCCATCCGAAATAATAAATAATAAGAAATATACTACTAAATACACTATACCCACACCTGGGCCCCACACACTCACACTCACACTCATTGCAGGCCCGTTTGTTGCTCACAGTGTGTGGTGGCGAAACTCCTCTTCTCCCTGGTAAGCACACAAAAGTCTGACTTACAGTTCGATGGTTTGTAGGTCGCTGCTCATCAGTCCCAAACTGAATCCAATTTTCAGCCCGTCCTGGTGATACCACGCTGTCTCTACTACAGCACATTAGCAAGTCACTATGCAGTCACATACCCCGGTAGAGTCACATGCTACCTTTACGGTAGCATATGGGGGATTAACAGTTATGTTATTGTTGCATTTAAGTCCATGGGTATTATTAGATTAAGGAGATTAAGGAGAAAAAAAACACTCATATAGTGCTTTTCTACTCTTTCTGAGCACTGAAAGCGCTTTACGTTGTGTAACCCATCCACACACCCACTTTTTTCTTTTCTCTTTCAATGTAAGTGCTTTCTAGCTAACATTCATACATCAGAGAGCAACATGGGGTTAGTATCTTGCCCAAGGATATTTGGCATGCAGACCTGAGCAGATGGGGGATCAAACCACCAACCTTCCAATTAATAGATGACCTGCTCTACCGCCTGATGTACAGCCACCCAAAAAGGTTACCCCACCTGCTAGCAACACCACCTCGTGATTACTGCCACACCTGTTGAATCAGAAATCACTTAAATGGAACAAAGTAAAATAAAGGCAAAGTAAAATAAGCTAAAAGATTTGAAAAAACAATTCTTGAAGCCACGATCTAGACAAACTCTAAGATGAGAAACAAAGTCATTGACATTCATCAGCTTGGATGTAATTAAGCCATTTGCAATGCCCTGGAACTCCAGAAAACAATGGTGAGAGCCATTATCTACAAATGGAAAAACAGTAGTGAACCTTAGCAAGAGTGGCCGGCCCACCAAAATTACTCCAAGAGTGCATTAGTGACTCAAAAGAAGTCACAAAAGAAGCAAGAACTGCAGGCCTAATAAAATAAGAATGACACTGTGCAAACGTGCCATCGAAGGAAGAGGTCCAGGGCAAAAAACACAGCTGGCTAAAATAAACACAAAGGTTCGTTATACATTTGTTAAACAAACATTTTTATTGTACCCTTTTTATTGCTGACTAATAAAAAGTTGAATCTAAAAGCTTTATGGTTTGATCTGAAGCACGTACTGTAAATGTGACAATTACCTTCCCAAAATTAAAAATAAGTCAGGAAGGGGACAAAACATTTTACAGCACTGTAAATATGGCCCTTTTAATTAGTCAGTCTGTCATTTATGTGCAGCTTACATTGGTGAAATACTTAATCGTTCTGTTTTTTTGTACTTTTATTAATCTTCATTGCCTCCCATCGCTTGTGTGTGTTTTGAAGGCCTGAATTAACTGCATTACTCTCTGAATCAGCTGCAGGCATGTAGGATGCACACACACACGCACACACACACACACGCACACACACACACTAAAGCATGTTGCGGCATCAATGGGCTGAGTCCTTTTGGATTATTTATGCTCCCTGACCTGCCTCACAGTATGCAAGTCATAGCTATTTAATGTTAACTTGGTGCTACCATGGGCGCATTATGTCACAATGCTTGAGTCATCAAAATGGAGCCAATGAGCATACATGTATACAGATGTCATCATTTAATAACTGAGAAAAGGATTAAGATATCCATTCATCATACATCTACATTATTTTGAAGATTACACATCCTGCTGTGGATGGGTAGTGTGTGCATGTCAGAAGCCCAGTTCTGGTGGAATACAACATGTACTGAGCTCCAGTGAGGACAGCGAGGCTGAACTCTAGACTGGACTACTATTAGACACTCCAAGTGTTTCTTCTGTCTTTGTCTATCTGCTTCTGTCTCCAAACATGTTTTTCAGCAGATCAGCGAGATGAAATAGTGGACTGCCAAGCTAGAGGCATTTAAAAACATCTGAACAGTTGCCAGGCATTTCATTTGAAATTTTGAGACAGCAGAAAAGGCCTGCAATTTGTCAGATTGGGGAGGACTGGATGTTGCCAGTCTCTTCCACATTTTGCCTATTAAACCCTCAGCAGGAGGGATTCCTGAATCTGCTGCTCACTTCCAAACAACACTCATATCTGTACATATAGCCAGATACTGCAGCGCTAATGCTTCTTTTAAGTGTTTTTTCAGCTGAATGAATTTCCTTTGGGCGGTTTCTGTGAAGAACATTGTCTCACACTAGTCTGTGGTGGTTTGACATCAATTCAGATTCCTTCATTTTCCCTATCCATCTGCCTTCATGTTGCAGCTGCATGTCCTGACTCCATGCAAGACCAGCTATCTTGCTACATGATAAAGCAGGTTCAGGTATTGCAGATCTGTATTCAGTTACAAAACACTTTCACCTTCAGATGTATTATCATGAGGTAAAATATTCTGAGGATTTGTCATGGTCCATCAGGAAGATGTATAGTGACTCAGGGCTTAAGCTCTAAATATCCTATGACTCATATAAGGGTAGTATTAAAGGGTTAGGAGAAAATAGGACTTATTAACAAGACAATGTAACCTCTCTGGAAAAAAATACAAACATGCAGAGATGGTTCAACAAAGAGGAACATTATAGATACACAGCTGATTAAAGATTAGACACAAGTGAAATAAAACATTGTTACATATAATTACCACTAGTGACAATCAGACGGAGAGAGTGAGGAAGCAAAACTCAAAGCAAGAGGCAAGAGAAAACGATCAAATAAAACAGGAGATAAACAATCAACAGACAGCAGTTAAATAAAAACACTGAAAAACATAAAATGATGCTAAATAAAAATTAACTAATTAAGAGTCAACAAGGACGCCAGCATTATCCAGACCTAGTGATAAAAGAAGAGAAGGAATCAAAATTGTAAACTTTAATTTTATTTATAATAATAATATAATAATGGATTGGATTTATATAGCGCTTTTCAAGGCACCCAAAGCGCTTTACAATGCCACTATTCATTCACTCTCACATTCACACACTGGTGGAGGCAAGCTACGGTTGTAGCCACAGCTGCCCTGGGGCAGACTGACAGAAGCGAGGCTGCCATATCGCGCCATCGGCCCCTCTGGCCAACACCAGTAGGCGGTAGGGTAAAGTGTCTTGCCCAAGGACACAACGACCAGGACAGAGAGCCCAGGGATCGAACCGGCGACCTTCCGGTTACAGATACGCTTCCCAACCCCCTGAGCCACGGTCGCCTTACACAATTTCAATTTGATAGTTTCTATAAATGCTCTTTATTGTCTGGTCTTTACATTAATTAAGAGAGAAAACTCAACAATCAAATGACCCCCTATGAGCAAGCGGTTTGGTGACAGTGGGTGAGAAAAACTCCCTTTTAACAGGAAGAAAACTTCGGCAGAAGCAGGTTCAGGGAGTTGTGCAGGAGGGGAGGAAGACAGGAAAAAAGGCATGCTGTGGAAGAGAGATTACTAAATGTCAGATCCTAACAACGATAAAATCACAAAAGAAATCTGAACTAACAGATGTTAAGACTTGATAGTTCACAACACAAAACTGATATTTGTGCTTGCACTTCTTGGCTAATTTGAGCTTCAGCCATGGTACATCTGGCTTGTTATATGCTACAAGTGCGGCATTTTATGATTTTAGGCATAGCTAGGTTATGGGTTTAGCACTTCAAACAATCATAGCAGTGGTTAGACAGCGACACGTCCCCTTAAATATTTAGAGCACATCCATCTCCACATCAGTATACACACAGGAGGCTTGATAACCGTAGGGAGAATAAGAAGCAGCTCCATCATTTAAGTATTACATCGTAAAATCTCAAAACCAAATAATTTGTTAGCTATACTAAAATTTTGCTCTATACCTCAAGTGTTGTTGCAAGGTTTTTTTAAAGTGATCTTGCAGTACAATCTTACAAAATTGAGATTGATTATTCTTAAATCCTTGAAATCATCTCTAAACATCTTTCAAATCTTGTGACTGTACATGAGATTTCAAACAGAAACCCTGCTGAAGTACATATGAGCTATTAAAGTCCAGGTGCCGATAAATGAATTAAAGTAGAGTAATTCATCATACAGTTGTCAGGGCCGAGAGGCCAAACCAGGTGAATGGAACCAAAGCAGAGATAGACAGAGGCACTGATAAATATGACAACAAAACTTTATTTACAAGCTGTGGAACAACACTTAAAAAGTCAAACATGTACTGTGAGCTAAAATGTAACGATGAGCAATAAAGTAACTTGAAGCACAACTAAATACTGTGAAGCAGTGAAACTAGAAACTTCGTGACGTGAGGCAAAGAGGCAGATAGACTGATGGGTCGGACAGGGAGACTTAGAGTCACTGTAATGAGAGGAGACAGGTTCAGAAGGGGTTCCAGTGAACCTCAGGTAAGTAATAATTACAATGTTCAATATCTTACTTGTCAAAGGTGGCGTAACGGCATGGAGGGGTAGGTGGTCCGGGTGAGCGGATGTAAATCCAGACGGAGGTGATCCACATAATCCAATAGTCGAGGCAGGGAGGCAGGCAGGTGCGAAGTGGAACAAGAGCCGTAGCTGGGAAGCTGAGGTGAGTAGAAATAATTCACTATGCTAAAATTCACGAGAGCTATGGCGCCCTACAGAGGTTAGCTGAAGATCTGGCGAAGAGTAGTTGAGAGTGCTGGACTTAAATACCGACCGCTTGATTGCCAGCAGGTGTGGACAGCACAGTGGAATATGGTGACTCCTCCTAGAGGTGGAACTAGAGCTGGGTATCGTCACTGATTTTTAGCATCGATTCGATTCTGATTCACAAGGTCCTGAATCGATTCGATCCACGATTCAATTCCATTTGATTCACTTCGATTTGAATCGGGGAAATTTTGCCTCAGCCAGTAAGAAATATTAACACTTATCAGTACATATCCATATTTTTATATCTATAAAAAGACAGCTGACGCTTGTGAGACTTTATCAGAGGTGTGAGCATCACAGCAGTTGCCTTTGTGTCAAAGTAACTGAGGGTAAAACACAGAAAAACATTTTCCTGGCCTGGGTTTTTATAGCAGATATTCTTAAATTATTCTGCAGTAGAACAAAAACGAAAGAAAACAATTAATCAACATATGAACATTACCTGATGCTGCTGAAGTGAAGCAGAGCAAAGTTACAAAGGTTTTATTAAAGACACTGCTAAGAGTTTTGCAAAAAAAAACAAACAAAAAAAAAACAGCACTGTAAACAACGGTAGACTGGTGTATAATAAGCAAGCGAATAATGCAGAAAACAGATTTTTAGATGGGAAACTATTCTGAGAGAGAGAGAGCTCTGATGAAGTGTGATTTTATCGTGGTGGAAGCAAAACAGAAAAGTCAGAGGGAATTCATGACGATGTTTATGTGAACCAGTAGTTTGGATCTTCTTTTGCTGCTGGTTCAATTGTTTGGAGAGAGATAAAACCTGCAGCTTCAGAATCTAGCGCAAAAATATGTAAACGCAAAGAGTGGACCCACTTAAATATCAGTGAGCTGCTTTCAAAAAACATTATTCTTTCAGCCTGACTGCGTGAGAAAGGCGACAGATTACTGATTCTGATGCGTCGGGTCTGTGCTTTACGTCTTGGTGCAGAATCCGTGTTCCTGCTCTCATTTACTGTTTTAGCTGTTTGGTGGTTGTTGAAATTTTGTGAGGTTTAACCTGAGATTCTGGCATTTCAGGCAAAATAAATTTATATTAAAAAATCGATTCAGGATTTTAATGAATCGATATCACGTTATCCAAGCTAGAATCGATTTTTAAATCGATAATCAAAACCCCCACTTGGTGGAACCACCACCTCTATGGAAAAATACCGGCACTCACCTGGACCATGACAAGAGCTGACACATTCACATTAAAATAAGTTATTTCCCCGAACAAAACAACAGACAACAGAATGTGAATGCATGTTTCAGGAATAATACATGGGAAAATGTATGTATAGAACACCAACTATCTGAAAGCAGTACCCCAGCTGTACTCTTTCTACTTTGCCTGATGTTTTCCTTTACTTCATTAAGGACATCCTGTGGTTATTGTCCTTGTAGCTGTCATATTAATACTGAAACCTGGATTTCTTCTGTGCATGTGCAAAAATGTACATACTCCCACCACTGCTTTATAAAAGGATAATTTTCTTGCCAGTGTTTGAGTCTGTCTGTTTATTATGCTCAAATTCTGTATATTTTTTCCTTAAATGAAGAAAACTTTAAAGAAAAGCTTAAATCAGAGCTACACTTTCAGTATAGCTTTATCTATACATTATTGACTTTAATATTACCACCAACAGAATGATGTTCATGATATTTTTAATTCAGTGATTCGATTCAAACCTTCTTTATTGAAATAGTGTTTCTTTTGTCACTAGTGGACCAGTGTTGTAAAAGTCAAGAAGAAGAAGAAGCCCTTTTCACACATATGTAGAACAAACCGTGTTCCCTTCATTGATTGGATAGTAAGAGTCATGAGACCAACATTTGTGTAATGCCCCTGGGACATCAACTACATCAGCTAATTATTGTCATCACGGACAACCATGGTGCCACCAATTTACAATTGCAGCTCAAATCAAAGTACTTAATTAGATTAATTAGATTTGAGTTTTTCTCCAGTGATGAGGTTACATTAGCTTGAGCAGGTAAGGTTCTACGGTCTGCGGTCTATGAAGGGAAAGTTAACCTTAGGTTTTCAGGTTTACAAAGTTAATTGACTTCTTTCTAGGGATACATTTGCATGGTAAATTATGCTACACACCGTAATTTAATTTAAGAGATTAACATGTACAAATCCACTGCCTACTTCACCATCTTTCTTTTCTTTATTCATATACATTCCAGAAAATAAGTGTTACCAATGCTTGGTCTGCAAATTGTAACAGGGTCTCATGAAATAAGTAATTTCACAGTTCCAAAATTACCAACAGCAATGTAATCACAGGGCATGTAAGCCATGCGTCTTGTACTTGTTGACCTTGTAAAATAAAAAATAAAAAAACAAGCTTACTTATCTTTATAATTTAGTTTCCCTTTTTTGAGTTTCCTTTTTCTTTTGTTTAGGACATTTAACCGAAACAGTCCTTTAACTGACTGGGCTAATTGCTGTTGATTGTTAATTGCTAACGGATGTTAGATTACATGAAGCCAAATAGGGGAAAGATATCCTGCATGTGTTGGATTTGTATATGAAATCGGTAACCTTGGCAAAATAATGACATAATAATAACGCTGGTTTAAGTGCTTTACTGGTAACGCTCCACCAATAACATCTAGTTAAAATCAAGAATTTAAAGCCTGTACTATGGTAACACATTTGAGTTAAATCAAACCGTGATTGTTGAAGATTGAAGGATAATGGATGGATGGATGACCCTGTGAAGGTCTACAATGCTTTAAGGCAGTGAAAACAACAACAAAAAACAGACCAAAACAAAACAACAACACTGTGTAAATAAAAAGGTTTATGAGTCTGTCCACCAAATGCGTCACATGAACACAATCATGAAGTTGCTGTTTTGAAAAGATTATTACAAGAATAATAAGAGAAATATAGAAAAACAGCTGTTTTCATGGGAATGATAAAGGCCCTCTGACTTTACTTGAAAGCTCTGCTTGGCATTTGGTTTTACGGCTAAAATTAGTCAGGGTAAGGGTTTGAAACTCAGTAGTTATAGATAAAATCAGTGGTAAGACTCCAGTATATTTAGGTTTTTTTTTCTTTTTCTGTTTTGTAATGTGTTCAGTTCCACAGCTCTACTCCCACTTTTAATCTTTTGTTTTTTTTTTTTTTTTTTTTTTTTTTTTTTTTTTTTTGCCTGTCCCGTTTGGCTCTTTTGCCATCAGAATTGTTGTCTAAAGGTGAAGAAAGATGCCCAACGGATTTACTTTACCAAATGGACCATCCCAGCCTTGCCGTAATGGTCTATTTGATTCACCTTTTATTGTTTATTTTATTTTCACTTGCTAAATACGGGACAGACTTGACTGGGGAGGGAAAGAAAGAGGGAAAGAAAAACAGCGGGGAAGAGGGACGGGGATAAAGGGCAAAAAACAAAAACCAACAAAATAAGCAGACAAAAAATACATATATCAATCACCTGGATCACCTGTTGAGAAAGAAAAAAGAGAAAACAAGCAGAAGAAAAAAAAGAGCAACATAATAAACAACATCACGATGAAAATATAACAGTAAATATATTAAACATTATTGTGCAGCACGTAAGATCAACAGAACACAGTGTGCTTTGAGGCAGCAGCCAAAAAGGGTGTAGTTTGTGTGTGTGAGCACCTGTGAGCATGAGTGCGCTTGTTTTTAAAAGGTTCCTTCATGTCCCCCACACCCTCTACCCTGATCTGCTAGAGGGTGTGGGGGGGCCACAGCCCCGTCCTTCAGGGTATGAAGCAGGTATGGAGGAGATCAAAACTCCAGACATCCAGAGGCCCCCAGAACACAAGAGACCAAGGAAGACCAACAGAGGGGCAGCCGCGCCACTGTCCCAGAAAGAGCTGAGGAGAGTCCCAGATGAGGGCTCACTCAGCAGCCACGGAGCAGAAGCCAGGGGGAGTTGCAGTGACGCGCCCGTGAGCTCCGCCGGCAGCCAGCCGTGCCTGAGTGACCGAGCCCCAGGCCGAGAGGCCGGGGGCACCCCACCTCCAAAGTGGCCCGAGCGAGCCCCAGGCTCCAGGCCCCGATAAGCGGCCGCCAAGGAGTGAGCCGGTGTGTACCTGGACGCCCATCCCCGGACACAAAGAACCACCAACGCACCGATGTCTGAGGGAGTCCGCCACTGGCAGGGGAAGTGGTGGTAGGGGGAGATAGGCCTCCAAACCTTGGAGGGCCTGAGATGTCCCCAGAGAGGTGGCGTCTGACACCCAACCTGACATATAGACACAGACATACAGGCACACACAGACACAAACATCCATTCCCACCCTCATGCTCTCATATGCACTTACTCCACACTCAACCAACGTGGAGACAGACATAAAGAGACGCTGTACACACGATCACACTCCCCAAGCGTACTCTACAAACCGGGTCTAGGTACCCTTGCCCCTGGAGGGGGGAACTGCACCCAGACCCAGGTGGTGTTACCCTTTTCCCTGCGGTGGGGAGAGGCAGACCGCCCCGACTCCGCAGCAGCAGGGAGGCCCCACACTCCAGACCGCAGTCGGACGGCCAACTCCTCCTAGCCCCCCCGCTCCAGCAGGCCGCAGAGAATGGGGGTGAGAGAAGACTCCAAACCTCCCTCCACCCGCTCATTGTAGTGTTGATGCATGTGTGTTCTAAGGTGCATTTAAAACCCAGGAGGGCATGGAGCTACCTGCCAGAGAGCAGCAGGTAAGTGCATGGTCCCTCCTGATAGCCCTCAATGTCTACATTAGGGCTGTGCGATATGACCAAAATCTCATATCCCGATATTAAGACATCTATCGTCCGATAGCGATATAAATCACAAAAATGTAACATTTTCTGTAAATTCTGTGAATCTCGAGCAGCTCGACTTGCATGAAGTGCTTCCAGCTGGGCGTCGTGTACTACTTTGATAAGTCTTCACATATCTCGCGCCAAAACTTCTGAACTGGTGGACAGAACCAAAGAGCGTGGATATAATTGTCCGGTGAATTGGTTTGGCAGTGTGAGCAGTTGTTGGTAGACGTAAAGCCCATCTTGAACATCCGATGACCTGTATAGTGTACTCTATGTAATATTTTGTATTGAATTAATTGAAGACTGGGATTTCTAATTAGATGAAAGGTTTTTAAGCAAATCTGAGACCAGAAGTTTAGGTCTAAGTTAACTGATAAATCCGCTTCCCATTTTGCAATAGGAAGTGATATTGATTCATCTGTTTTAGAAAGCATTCTGTATATTTTGGATAGTAATTTGGGGGTTTTAAGAGTAAGAAATTGAACCACACTTGGTGGTGTTTGTAGTTCAACTTGACCCGGTTTAAATTTCTTTTTTACTATGGATTTAATTTGTTGATATTCTAAAAATCTTTTCTTGTTGATCCCATATTGTGTAACTAGTCCGTCAAATGAAATAAATTCTGTTCCTTCTAGTATATGTTCTAAATATTTGATTCCTTTACCACTCCAATCTGAAAAGTTTATCATATTATTGTTTTGTAATATGTCAGGGTTGTTCCAGATAGGTGTACGTTTGCATGGGATTAATGAAGACGCCGTCAATTTTAGAAACTCCCACCATGCTGTCAGAGAAGAGCTGATGTTGATGCTTTTAAAGCATTCATGTCGTTGGATGTTTGAGCTGATAAATGGTAGGTCTGAGATCTCTAGATTATTGCAAAGTGCTTGTTCTACATCTAGCCAAGGTTCATCTAAGAGGGTATGTTTTAGCCATCCTGAGATAAACTGAAGCCTGTTGGCTAAGAAGTAGTGCTGAAAGTTAGGCAGTTCTAGTCCTCCTTTATCCTTGGTCTTTTGTAGTGTTTTTAAGCTTATACGTGGGGGTTTATTTTTCCAAAGGAATTTGGACATACATGAATCTAGAGATCTGAACCAATCTTGTGGCGGTTTAGTTGGGATCATTGAGAATAAATAATTTATTTTTGGTAAGACCATCATTTTTATAGCGGCAACCCTTCCCATGAGTGATATGGGTAGACATTTCCATCTAGCCAGATCATCTTCTACCTTCTTTAAAAGTGGGATATGGTTTAATTTAGTTAGATCTGCAAGCTTGGGAGAAACATTAATACCTAAATATTTTATATTTCCCGATTGCAGTGGTGTAGAAGAGGAATTATGGAAGGAGCAATTAATCGGTAGGACTGTAGATTTTGACCAGTTAATTGAGTAATCTGATATTCTTGCAAAAGAGTTTATCAATTCAATCACCCCAGAGATATTGGTTTGTGAGTTTTGGAGAAAGAGTAACACATCATCCGCATAAAGGCTGATTTTATGTTCCACGTTCTTGCATTTTATGCCCTTAATTACTGAATTCTGTCTAATTGCTGCTGCTAGTGGTTCAATAAAAATTGCAAACAGTGAAGGGGAGAGTGGGCATCCCTGCCTGGTTCAAGAGACAGAAGAGATGCAAATTGCGTTGCAGTTCCAGGACTTCATTACTTTAGAATCAAAGCCATTTTTTTTTTTTTGCAGTCAATGCAAGTTAAGTTAAAAGGTTAATCTAAAAATGTTTAGATTTTATTGCATGAAATCCCTGATGACAGGAAAACTAAATCTAAACCTGTGCAGGTTGATGTCAAATATATTTATATGCAGAGGGAAAACCCTCCTGTCATGTCACCTAGATGGAGGGAACTCCATGGAGCTATCTCAGCTGTCTTGAGTTTGCTGCCAACACAAAATTAGTTTTCCAAATTTTAAACCAGAGATGACAAAAGACAAAGTCTTAAATATTGACATTTTCCGTTGTGGCTAAATTTGGAGAAAGGCAGATTAACCATATGACTTTACAAAGCTGATGAATCCTCTATGAGAAGGTGAGAAGTTTTATAAATTTTACAATATATAACTAAAATAATATTTTTTAATATTATAAATGAAAGAGGTTCTGTTTCAGGTCTCCTGTTAGCTGGTTACCTCGGGCTCATTTGAGACAAAAAACAAAACACACTTGGTGTGGTTTTAATAAAAGTTGATGAGGGCAGAAAAATGAGGCCACTAACAAGACAAAGGCCCAATAATCTGCATTAAGCAGGTGTGTGACTCATCAGCCACACATGAACGCAGCTAGTGACATTAAGTCAAAGGAGGCAGGAGAACAAAAGCTAACAGCCCACATCTGGAAAATGTGTCTAGTGCTGTTTAGATAAGAGCACTACAGTTGGAACAGATGGTGGATGCATGGAAAATGAACTGAAATGTTTCATCACAGAAAGACCAAAAATGTCTCACTAATTTTTTTTAATCAAATAATGTTTGAATGTTTATTTTAGACATTTTTATTTTACATGCTGTTAGGGGAAGGGTTTATGGAAAATCCTGACATTGATATGCAGGAGTTATTGGACTGATATCTCTTTTTTTTTCACTGTTTGATAAACTAATGTAAGATAAATGAGAAAAAGGAGGGGGAAAGAAAATGGAATAGGGAAGCAGCTGGTAGCTGGGGGCAGACTCATTAAGGCCAATTTACCCACAGAAAACTTATTTTAAGTTTGTGTTTGATTTTTTTTAAAGAATGCTGAAGTTTTCAAGATGAGCCTGATTCTCTCTAGGTATAATGTTTCATCTGGCTACTTGCAGAGTTGGCGAAAGTACAGACATTCTGTACTTAAGTAGGAGTGTTAAAGTAGTACTGATTCGCTTACATTCATGTAAGACCTTAACATTTCAGTCCCTTTTAATGAAAGAGCTTTTGAAGCTATTTGAAGTTAAGGGAAAGCCAGTTTTTAATAAAGTACTACATCACTACATGCTGTTAAATGTGCTTTGACATTCTTCAAAACTCTGAAAGTCTATAGAAGGGATAAAACACTGTTTTGATGATGGTGGTGGAGATTCCTAAGATCAAATCATTCATCTTTCAGTGGCTTTAGTACTGTGGCCCTGTAAAACACATTGTATCTGTGTTTACAAAGCATAAAACAATCTTAATTGTAGTAAATTTTAATGTAATAACTGGTTTTTAAAATTTACATCTTCCATTTTATCACATTTGCGATCAAAAATAATAATTCATCCAGCTATTTTCATTTTGATTATGCAAACAAAGTGATTATTGATCTGTGTACCCGTGGAGCATGTTCATTTAATAAATAACTGCTCTTTTTCTTTTCTTTTTGTTCTAATGTGACCTTTTTCTCATTTACATTTGAATTTTCTTTTATTTCTCTGTGTTACAGCTATGAGTGGTCAACTATGGAGTGTTTAAATTAGCTTGTTTCCTGTCTTTGATCCATCCTGATGAGGATCTAATTGAACTGGAATGTGTCTCTTTTAAATGTCTCCAAGTCTCCTGGAAATGGTATTCCTATTTTGTCACAGTTTAAGGCAGGAAACAAAAAAAGTCAGACTAATGGAATGGTGTCTCTTCTTTTTCCTCAGTTTGATGAGACAGTAAATAGGCGTTATATCATTTTTCCTGCATCCTGTGTACTGATATCATCTGTTAAGAGGGTGATTTGTTATCAGACGTAAGATCCACACATGAACAAAACCCAGAGCTCTGTTAGAAAAGGAATGTCTGAGTATTGCACTGTCTTTCTCTGACATCTAACTCCTGTACACATGCCCTGTGATATCCAATCTTCACTGTAATAACAGTTCCACTATAATAACAACCCTGTAGAGAAAACCAGCAGGCTGTGGAATGGATGGAAGATCTGCAGAATTATTTCTAACAATGTGCTTCCCATCTGTCTGCCTACAGGTTTCTAGTTCTGTCTGCACTGAAAAAAACATTCTCTGTATTTTCCTGTAGGATCATGTTTATTTATGTTTGTAATAAGTGCTAATATTTGTTCTGGAAATATCAATTATTCACTGTAAAATACATCAAAAATGGAGCAAGTTCTCTTGCTGCTGTGTTGCAAGTAAAGACTGTATTGAGCACTTAGATCAATGGAGACTTTAAGGATGCTGTAGGTTTTGTTTTTATTTTGTTTTTTAACAGATTTCTCAGGAAGTAGGATGTTTGGACGTTTTTCTGTCTTTCCTCTACACCACTGACAGACCTTATAATCAAATTTTAAAAATACTTCGAGGGTTTGATAGTCTAAATAATTGTGAAATCATTATACAAATACATAATACCCAAATTTAATGTTCACCGAATTACAGTTGTTTTTCCGAATACCACTATTATGTCTGTATAATTACTTGCTCTTTGGGTGGTTACTTTTACTAAAATGAGAAGTTCTTCTTGAGACTGAAAACTGAAACTAATTTGATAAGTTTGGGTAAAGTTCATGGTTTGAGTTTAATAAAAACTGTTATGAAATCTGGGATTTAAAAAAATGATATTTAAGATTATATAGATCACAAGATTTAAAGGTTACCTAAATAAACTGTTTCTATGGTTCTACATTATACATCCCTATCAAAAGTTTAAGACACTTGAAATGGCAAAAAAAACAAACATATTTTGCATGGTTGGATCTTCACAAGGTTCCAAGTAGAGCTTCAACATGAACAAGAAGAAATGGGAGTGAGACAAAATATTTTTGAGCATGCAATTTATTGAAAACAACGCTAAACTGAAACAGGCTGTTTTACAGCTGATCAAAAGTTTAGGGCCACACCTCCAAAGCCCTGTAAACCCCCCAAAACTGAAATCAAAAGTTCAAACAAACTCAGTAATGAGTAGCTCCACCGTTATTGTTGATCACTTCGAACATTTGTTGCATCATGCTTGATGCCAGCGTTTCCATGAGGTGAGTGGGAACATTTCTCCAAGTGGTGAAGACAGCTGCACGAAGAGCATCTACTGTCTCCTGGAAGAAGTCCCATGTCCTTTGTGTACTGTAGCATTGTGCTTTTGAAAAACCCAATCGTTACCACACAGACGAGGGCCCTCAGTCATGAGGTATGCTCTCTGTAACATCTGGACATAGCCAGTGGCCATTTGATCCCTGCACCTCCTGAAGCTCCATTGTTCCACGAAAAAGACATCGAAGTGTACCTCTGGTGCAAATTACTGACCTCTGTCATCATTTTAAGTGGGGGAACTTGCACAATCGGTGGCTGACTAAATACTTTTTTGCCCCACTGTATGTTGCAGCCTCATCCTCCTGGTATTACTAATCCTCCGCCACCTCTGCCACCTCTCAGTGTCGTGGCTGCTTGCCCGCTTCCTTCCTCGCCGCCTCCTGAGCCCCGGAAGAATTCTCGGACAAGACAGGAGGATTTCTGACTCAGTATGCACTTGTTTTTCGCCAGCAGAGTCAAGCCGTTTCTTCGGACAGCACAAAGATCTCCTTCATGGTAGAGCTGCTGACTAGTCGAGCATTACAATGGGCACAGGCTGTTCTAAAAGCTTGTCCTGATTTATCATATAATGACTTCCTAACAAAGTTTCGCTGTGACAGTTTCACTGTGACAAAGGTTCGCGCTCTGATGCTGCAACACATAAGATGTTCAACCTCAAGCAAGGCAAGAGGAGGCTTATCGGATTTTTCCATAGACTTTTGGATTTTGGCGAAGGAGATGGGGTGGGAGGAGAATGCTCTCCGAGGAGCATTTCTCAATAGTTTAAATGAAATGTTATCACCTAATAAATTGCCAAGATCATTGGATGCCTTGATTTCCATGTGTGTTAGGATCGACATGCAGGAATATGATAAACAGGTCCCTAGTTCTCGATGGTTCCAGGATGGGGGGGGCATCTGGGGAACAAAGCCCAGGAAGAGGTTAGCCAGCATCCCATGCAGCCCGACTTTCGCCCTTAGACTGGAGGAAACGGCGATGACACCAAGCCCCTGGGAATCCCAACTCCTTCTCATGGAGTGTCTCTGTTTTCCATCAGAAACGCACTCGAGAATCTGGATTATTTTTTTCTTTTCTGTTTTTTTTTTTCATTTCCATCTCTTGTGGGGCTGACAGATTAGGCTACATGGTCCTTATCTTCCAACTGCTCTGTTGTTGTGGTAGTGTCTTTTTCATATCACTTTTGATTCCAAAGTTTTATTTACTTGAGTCAAAGTGAATTTCTCAAGGCAAATTATATGTAGCACTCTTTCTCTGCTTCACCTGGAGGTAAATGTGTTTCCAAGCAAATATAAGTAAATGAGGCTGTCTGATTCCAAACATACTGTCAATGCAGTAAAAGCATACCTGGATAGAAAAACACACAATGGAACACTAAGTAATGGACTCCAAATAGTCTGGACCTCAGCATTACTGAAGAAGTATTATCTTTGCAGAAAACAGAACTGTAGTATTGTAGGGTTTTATCTCACAATATAAAGGGCCTTGAGGTAACTCTTGTTGTGCTGTGGCACTCTACAAATAAAACTGAATTGAACTAAAGTGAACTGAAAAAAAGGCAGCCAACATCCAAAAAGAACTTTGAACTTTCTTCAAGAAGGCTTGAGAAAAGTTCCAGAAGATTACTTGGAGACATTATAAGAAAGCTTCAGGTTTGTTGAAGAAGGAAGGTGGTTGTGTCAACTTTAAAGCTCTGTTTTTATCTTAGAAACTATATTCCCATCTATGTTTGTAAATATTTCAATAGATGTGCAAAAAAAAACGGCTAAACTTTTTTTTTCCATTTTCCTAACAAAATATAAAATTATTAGCTAGCAATATATCACATATTGTATAATGAGTGAACCATGCAAACTGAAGCATATTAGACCAGTGTTAACTTCATGGATGTAAGTGGTGTGTATAACTCTGTTTGGGTTTTGTGTGCACTGTCACAAAAGCAGCCACAAACAAAGCAACCTCATGGTCCTATTTTGTTGGGGTCTGTCAGTGAGGAAGTGATGTGCTTTGGTATAGTACAAAGGAGATGGCGTCTTCTGTGGAGTGATTTGGGCAGTATCCAAACTGAAATGGGTCAACTGCAGGAGTCTGGAAACAATCTGGTCCTTTGGAGTAACTTTAACAGTCAACCAAAACTCTGACAAGTTGTCTGTAATTCATTTTTTTAATGGACAAAACTAAACAATGGCATTCACTGAGAAAGTTTTACAGATAGCCAGAGATTTGGATGGGGTCTGGTTGCTTCTTTTCCGCAACAGAAAGGCTCTTATTTCACACTGGGTGGTGACAAAATTTCATTGTAATGCAAATTATGTGCAACCATTGAACAAATAATTTCTGTTCTATAAATCATTTCTGTTATTGATTCCCTGAAGGAATAGAACCCTTGAGTTAAAATCACACGTGGACATTAAGAGAGATATTTGGGTCATTTATCTGTGGGGGGCTGGGAGGGCTGTTTGAATGGTCTCCTAATATAATGAATCCTTTGTAATGATCATGATAGTCTAATGTGAAATGCATCCCTCAAAGTTGAAGTAAAGCCAATCCTTCCCTGTCCCGACACAGTCCATTTTTTTTTATAAACTATTTATCAAAAACAAAATGTTAAAAAACAAATTTTCTCCATTAGCCAGCTTCTATTGGGACAGCCACGCCAACCTCAGCTTGCTACTAAACTTAACATAGAAATCACATTAAATTTACTGAAAATTGTTACTTTTCAATTCTCAAAGTGTCATGATCCTGCATCTGTGGCCCAATGTCTGTGTTTTTTCTGGTTTAATTTATGTCCTTTGATTTAATATTATTCACATTTCCGTCTCTTTGCCTCCCCTGTGTCCATGTTTCATGGTGTAGATGTTCTCATATCTGTTCTACCCCTGACATAGTGTCAGGCTGGTGTCTCTGTGTGTTTCTTGTGTTTCCTGTTTTATTTTGATAGTTCCTGTCTTGTGTTCAGTTTTTACTTCCGCACTTTCTCATTTTGTCAGATTAGTTTTAGCTGTGTTTCCAATCCCCTCATTATCCTTTGTGTATTTAAGTAATTTGTCTTCCTTTGCTTGTTGTCGCATTGTCTCACAATGCTGTGTGTGTCTCCCCCATGTTCCTTGTTTCCCTTAGTGTTTCAGCGCCCGAGTTGTAGTTTCTCTGTTAATTGTTTTTAGTTTCCAGTTTAGGCTATGTTTTTGTAATTTCAGTGCTTGAATGTTTACAGCAAAATAAAGCTGCCTCTGTGAGTTTATCCCCTTGCATCGCCTTGGGTCCAGCCTTTGCCTGCCACAAGGCTACACCTTGACAAAAAGATATGCAAGTTTCTAGTGCAGTAATACAGCTGCCATTCAAGACTACCATCATGACGTTTTCACATAATTTTACACCATCAATTTAGCGGTTAAAATCAGACTTATGAGAACAGTGACCCCTTTGAACACAAATGAATGTGATCAGAATCACTAAAAATGCATAAAGCATCCTTTGAGCTGATTTTGTGTTTGTTTAAGGTTGACACCAGAGCCATCTGCTAACATGGAGAGGCCAGAGTTTGACCTATACTGCAGCCAGTAATCAAAACAATCAACATAGCAATAAACAACTATGCAAAATGGCTCTGGCAAAAAAAAACTATAATTGCATTAGTAAGAGTGTAAAAAGAGTACCTGAAACAGCGCCATTCAATTAAAGCCACTTTAAAACATTTCTAAACAGTTTGTGGCAGATGAAAGCAATCAGACACACTAAAGGGAAACCTCATTTTTTATTCGATTTCAGTTCTTTCTCTCTTATGTCATATGTAACAGAAATATAGTCATTCAAACAGTTCGATCGAGTTTCCAGGCCTGAAAAATTAAGCCAATGCAAAAGTGCTTTAAACCTTTGTATCTTACATCCTTTGCAATGACCAGTGACCACAGGCCTCGACACCATCTTCATTGCCTCCACATACCCCTGAAACAACAAAAAGACCACTGTCAACACCTGGAGGGAATTCCACAAGAAATCACCCAGGGCTGTCATTTGTGAATATATCTCCAAAAAGCCCTACAGGATATGTTTAAATGACAATATGAGAAGTAAATTAGCTGCTAAGGATTCCTCTAACTCATTGGACTCTCTAAATTCTGTGTATAAGAAGAGATGAACACATGTGGAAATACTGGCAGCTAAGGGACAACAATTCCCAGGGATCATCGCATTAAACTATCCTTTGCTCAAGAGAGTTTCCTCAGAGGTTATAACCAAATTAAGCTGCGAATCGGACAGGGGAGAAGTCCAAACTGTGCAACGTGGCTCTCTCCCACTAAACAGTGAGAAGAATCTCTGTGGGTGTGTGACAGCAGTGTGTGAGGTCATTTCATTGACTCATGCCTCATGCATCAGTCAAAAGACAGGGCCCAGCAATAACGGTAGGGAAACTGGTGAGAAAAATTAATCCATCCACTCGTTTACTGGGCTTTGCCAATTTCTCAGCTTCCTCCAGCCAGTGTGGAGGAGTATGGCAAAGCATACATTCATCTTCTGAAACATAAAAAACCTTGCCTGCCTAAACCTGCACAACATCTCAATGCCTGACAAGTCAGGTGGGCTTTGTTCTTTGCTCATTTCAATTTTGTGATCACCTACAGGCCACTTCACTTCCCATGACACTCTTGTGAAATATTTGTAATCTCAAGAATTATCCTGGTTAAATGAAGGCTAATAAATAAATGAATAAATAAATGAATAAAGGTGTCTTAATTATTCATTTCAGATCATAGTTAATCCAGTCCAATCCAATCCAATTTTATTTATAAAGCACTTTAAAATACCCAGCACAGGAACAAAGTGCTGTACAGAAAGTAAGTTAAACAGCAAATTAAATAAATAAATCACATAAGACATAAAATTAAAATTAAAATTAAAACAGCCCTATGTTAAAA
>NW_024582836.1:0-1752 GCF_018398535.1 Haplochromis burtoni
CCCCCCACCCCCATTATATAACAATAAACTGAATATACTAAATTGATTAACTTCTTAATCAACTTAGATTTTGGAGTCAAAAATGATTAAAAATAGCTTCTTAGACCCCTAATTTTATATGTAGCACTAATTCATAGTCACAGCCATATGTAGGTTCTTTATGTACAGTGTGATTATTATAGAGTGAAACCAAATGCTCCAAAAATTCCCCATGAGCATGTATTCTGTCTTTAATGGAGTGACAGCCACAGTCACTACATCTGTTTAGGAAACTTCAATTGCACTTCAGTCAGTCCAACATAATATAACTTTATTTACATGAGAAGATTAAGCAAAAAATTGTGCAACAAGAATTTAACAGTTTTTGAACAGCTAGTCGATGAGAGTACACAATATCTGATTAGACATGTGTGTTCACAGACCTATATTTAAAATTAACATGTTGAAATTTAGAAAGTGCTTTTTTTAATTTCAGCTATATGTAATGCTACTCAGTGAATGACTATAATCATGATTTATTTGATCAATGAATAACTAAGTGATAAAAATATACATTACATGAAGTAAACCTGAATCATATCATATCCCAGTGCTAAGAGATCAAGTACATACACTCATCTGTAAATAAACTCATGTGATCCTTTACGTTGTAAGTTCAACAGATCTGATACAGATATTAGTTACAGCATTTGTAACTATGGTGAAGGTTTATAGCGCTCACACTTCTCTCCTGTCAGATGAGGGTCGCAGATCAGAGTATAATGAAGCGCAAAGCGACCTCCACTGGATGGGCATCTAAATGTGTTACTCCCTGCCCACAGGTCTTTCTGACATGATACTAAAAGATCATCATAGGATGGGTCCTCGTCCCAAATCTGGACCTCCAAAAGTGACTCTGTGTTTACCTTGATAAGAAAAAAAAAATTAAAACAAGATGTGATTTACTCATACTTTAAATATTCAGCTGAGATTTGGGGGTTATAGAAATGGTGAGAAGAGCAGACCTAAAGGGCAAAATATTTAATCACACTGATTCTTGAAAGCATACTCTTTGCACAATTAAACATGAATGCTCTCATACACACCCCAAATTAGAAGGTCTGTTTGATGAATTGTGATACCAAAATATAGCTGTCCCATTGTAAAGTAAAACCTTGTGCAGTACAGCAAACAAATAGGTAATACAGATACAGAGACAAAGCTGCTCTGAGCACAGAATTGCATTGTACCATATTATCTGTGGATCTGTCTAAGGTGCTGGATGCAGTGGATCATTAATTGCTGCTGAATAAACATATTAATGCTTGTGTTCATTCTAAGGCTGCTATTTGGTTCAGAATTTTCCCTATGAATACAATTCAGTGTGTCGATGTCATAAAAAAGACCATTTATCTGATTTCTTAAGCTCCCACGGGATTGCACAGTGCATGCTTGGAAATAAACAAATATGGCAAATCATTTTAAACCGATTTTGTTCTTTATGTTTATAAATTATTTGGGTATGGGCATCCCCAAAAAACTAGTCTATGATGACAATACTGCTGTTTTTACACTTGATTCCTCAGTGGTGCAGGAAGTGCAAGAACTTCAGACTGTATTTCACACCCTGCTCTCCTGTATTTAAAGCCATTTTTGTAATGTTCCCAAAACAGTTTACAGTTTTTTCTGAATGCTTAAACCCTAACTGTGATTCCTGTAGCACAATCTCTAAAACTATTCAGACTTATAGCAAAACCACTCACTGAGTTTGCA
>NW_024582836.1:2181-61066 GCF_018398535.1 Haplochromis burtoni
TTTGGTAATTGAGTGTTGTGCAGTGAATTGTGCCTACAGTTTTGCAAAGTGTGTGTTACAAAATTGCAAACTGAGTGCAAAGCAGTTTTTGTGCTTTTAGTTGCGCAAACCCAGCGAGTGGTTTTGCTATAAGTCTGAATAGTTTTAGAGATTGTGCTACAGGAATCACAGTTAGGGTTTAAGCATTCAGAAAAAACTGTAAGCAATCAGAAAAAACTGTAAGACTCAAAAGCCCACTTCACACTGAACACAGGAAGAGTGACTGTCAAAATAAAACAGGAGTCTGTTGGGTGAGAAAAAGACATCTCACAGATTCTGATGTGTCTGGTCCACGCTTTGTGTTTACATCTTTGTGCAGAATCCGTTTACCCGCTCTCACTGTTTTAGCTGTTTGGTGGTTGTTGAAATAGTTTTGTGAGTTTTAACCTGAGATTCTGGCATTTCTGGCAAAACACATTTAGATTTAAAAATTGATTCAGGATTTAATAAATATTGTGTTATTTAAGCTAAAAATTGATTTTAATTGGAAAATCCCATACCGAGAGTGAGAAAGTGAGAGACCTGAACACACACACACAGAGGAAGACGTAAAGACAGATGACATGACAGACTCTCATGAGAGACAAAGACACAAAAGGGGCCTAGTTGACAAGAACAAAATAAACCAGAATATGAATATAAACTTGGAGACACAACAAGAAGTAAACTCAAGACTAAAATGTATAAAACTTAAATCATTAAAACCCAAAGAACGAATCAAATAGAAAATAAGCTAAAATATCTGGGTCATAGACCCAGACATCTGACAATAAGATATTTTTGACAATTAAATATACAGAAAGAAATAATTATAGGATAAAAAGACACAAATATGAAAAACAGGTTTAATCTTCCTTAAAAAAGTTTACTGACCGTGCCGAGCAAATAGTCACCAGTCCAAGTAGGGTAGTTTGACTCGATCATTTCAGTCCTGCCTCTGACGGAATCAATCTTTAATACAACATAGCTGTGAAGAAGTAAAGAAACAAAGAGGACAAGTTGATTAAATATTACTGCTTGAAGGAAATGCTTTTAGCATTGTGAAGCATCCTGTGCAAGAAGTTCACAGGCATGAAGAGGGCAGAGTAGAACAGGCGATAAAGAAAAGAGAAAGCTAACAAACCATTTGGGTTAAAAAAAATTTTAATATGCCAAAGCAATCAAGAAGCAGCTAGCAGCAAGGTAATAAGGTACAGTTAGATCCATAAATATTTAGAAAAAGACAGCCCTTTTCCATTTTTGGTTCTGTACATTACCACAATAAACTTTAAATGAAACAACTGAGATGCAGAATCTGAATAAAAAGATTGCAGAAAAATGTGAGAAACTAAAGCATGTTGTTAACACAATCCCTTCATTTCAGGGGCTCAAAAGTAAGTAGACAAATTAAATAACTCAAGATAAAATATTTGTTTCTAATACTTGGTTGACATCACCAGATACAGGATTTCCTTCTTTTTAATGCTCTTCCAGGCCTTTACAGCAGCAGATTTCAGTTGCAGTTTGTTTGTGGGTCTTTGTGTCCAAAGTTTAGTCTGTCTGAAGTGAAATGCTCACTTAGGTTGAGATTACTTGACCAACTTAGCCGTTCAAGAATATTCCACTTTTTCGCTTTAATAAACTGCTGGGTTGCTTTGGCTGTATGGTTTGAGCCGTTATTCATCTGCATTATGACACATAGAATAGGGTGAACAAGTGGGTCTTTAACTTAGCTTTGAAAAAAGAAGAAGCATGGTCCCAACAGTTTTTCTCCTGGCTTTAGGAAACTTTAGAAGGCCAGAGTATTGAGATTGGAGAGCATGGGAAGGAACATAGAGGTGCCAAGTTCAGAGAGATATGAGGGTGCCAAACCATTTAAAGCCTTGTAGGTGAGCAACGGGACCTTAAAATCTGCTTAAACCTGACAAGGCACCCAGTAAGAGATTTCAGTACCGGAGTAATGTGCTCATATTTCCCAGTTTTGGTTAAAATGTGAGCAGCTGCATTTTGTACCATCTGTAAACGTCAAAAACTTTTCTTTGGTAGCCCAGAAAGGACAGCGTTACAATAATTAATGTGTGAAGACACAAATGCACGGACAAGAACCTCTGGAGTGTCAAGTTATGAAACTCGTATGATTTTAGCGATGCTTCTTAGGTGATAAAAGGCAGTCCTTGAATACCCGTCCATCTGAAACATGTTTTGGACACCACTGTAAAAATGGTTAACTTTGTGAAAGCCAGGCTCCAATGCAACAAATAAGCAGGGAACATGAGACTTTATTACTGCACAGAGAGGTTCACTGGCTATCAAGAAAGTGCTGACCCATTTCTTTGAGCTGAGGGATGAACTTAAATTTTCTTCTGTAACTATCCCTCTGAGCTGCCTGAACATTTGCATAATGAAGAGTACCTTACGTGCCTGGCTTATCTGTGGCTTATACATTTTCTTGTCTGAACGAGCTCCGTCTCGGATTACAAGGTGTTTCTGCAACCATATTCAATGTTCAGGATAAAGTTGAGGCCCTGATAAAGAATTTAAACCTTTGGACGAACTCCATGGACACAAACAACACAGAAGTCTTTCCCATGCTGCATGATGTTCTGTGCTTAAATTATCTCACACTCACACAGTGTGAAGCACAACTGTAACATGCACCTTGAGGAGCTGGTGGCGTAGTTATGCCAATACTTTCCAGAAACGGAAGGGTCAAATGACTGGATGTGTCACGTATTCAAGGCCATGCCTACTTTGTTATCAGTGGCTGACCAGGATAGCCTGATTGAGATCGCCTGAGATAGGTTTCTAAAAGTTGAATGTGCTCAAAAGACCCTGGCAGATTTCTGGATAGTACTGTGCACTTAAAACCCTGCGTTGGCTAAGCCTGCTGTCAAGACTGATGCCTTTGGCCACCACATACTTATGCAAAAGTGGTTCTGCTCTAACAAACATGAAAACAAAATACAGAACAAGACTTTCTGTGGAAAACAATTTAAGACCTTTCCCAAATTGAGCCAAACATTTAAGAGCTGTGTGCCTGTGCTCTAGCACATCCATCACATTAAATAAAGTTCTGTATAATGAAAGTTCACATCTTGTTTGTATGCTCTCAATTCTAATAAATCTTTTGATACACAGCTAGTATTAAGTAGGAAAGTCATTATCTTTAGGTGGGCGATAGAACACTGTAATTAGAATCACATCATATAAGGCTTATGTGATTTACTCATGAAAGTGGCCACTTTCATATATTGTTCTAGTAAGTATACAAGTTTCATTTATATGATTTTTTAAGGGATCTTATGTCTGTTTTCACTCTTGTATGCTTTTCATACAAGTTTCACACAAGACAGATACAAACTTTAGAAGATTTATATACATCTTTTCCATGTGGGTTTGCATGTGGCGATAGAAGCTTTGGTGCAGACAATGATGAGTGGGTAAGATGACCAAATCAATACCTAAGACTGAATCGCCTTGAATGGGGAACCTCAACATCACTGGGTAAAATGCCATTTTGATGCACCAACAGAAAACGTATAGTTCAGGTAACCTGCATGCCTTTGCACTTTAAAGACACTGGCGTACTTGAAGGACACATGAACACATACAGCGATCCACAGCTAAGACTTGTGCACAGAAATCTGCAGTGACTGTACATGTAAACATTTTTAATTGCTTCATTCAACAACCTGACTTTACATGAACAGCTGACAAAATTACAGTTATCTCTTTCCAGACTGGAAGAGGAAAGTGGTAGCACACATTGACTTTCCTTGTGCAGGTGCATGACAAACAGCAACAGTCACCTACTTTCTTAAATCCACTCACTCTCAGAAGCTCAGTCATAGTGGCTCTGTTGCTTACTAATCACTGTCTAACCACTGTAAATTCACTGTAACTGCCATCTCCTCATAAAATGTTTGTTAAACTGACCAAGCTTACATAGACTGGATATAACTACCAATTCAAGCTGTGTAGATCATTTATCTATTTTAGCCCCAAATGCTCCTGACAAACAGTACAGGATTGCCCCTGGTGACTATAGTTACACAAATGTAATCTACAATCTCAGTACATATATATATATTACAGATGATTTTAACAATGATTCAAGTAGCTGAATTCCTGAAACTGAACCAAAATGATGCTCCTTGTACTTTCCTATATTTATTAGGGCATATTATTAGGGCAAAGCATCGTGCCAAAGCAGTGGGTAGCACATGAGATGTGAGCCCACTGAGGTGGGATACAGGCCAGTCCTTCTGCAGGGACACAAACTGTGAATTTAATTATCCTGGTTTTGGATAAGGAAACAACTCAAGATGTCCTGGTATTCTGAGAATTTAAAAATGTACTATCAACTTTCAGATCCTGACCTCAGCTTACTCACCTGTCAGACGTACCCCAAGTGTCTCCCGACAGATCCCAGGCTTGAATTTTGTTCACAACCAGTACTCCCCTCTTATGCTTTATAGGACAGCACTTTGTATCCAGGTTAGCAAGGTCCTCACAAGTTGGGTTTTTTTCTAAGGAAAACGCGATGTTATCAAATAAGTACTCATTCAAGGCAGTCTTTACCCCCTCCTTTTTTGCCTCAGTTGGCATCAGCTCATACAGTGCCAGAAGGGAGTACGAAAGAGTATCTGGGAGATTCTTCAAGCTGTTCAGCCAGTTTCTGAAGCCCACGGAGTCATCAGCATTGAGGGCAAAATCCCCTGACCAATCATTGCCTCCTATCACCTCAGTGTGGTGTTGATGGAGACCAGCACCATACCTAGTAGTGTAATCCTGGTTTTGTAGGACCTTCATACAAGACTGTTCAACACTATATAATTTTTCCTTCCCCAAGCCAACCGAAAATCCCTTCGATAAACAGGCGTGAACCTGAAAGAGAGAAACACAAATGCCATGCATATTTAATAGCTATATTTTGGTATTTTATTGCTGCTTTTCCTAAAATAATGGTTTTCTCCACCACTTATCATTGGCAGCTAGAAGAAGATTTTTGGTAAAATAGTAGATATTTAACTATAGACATAATAAATTTTACAATTCTTCAGTCAGGAAGCAATGCAGAAAATTAAAGACATTTATGTTTTGATCTGATCCAGTTTATCTTGTTTTATAGCAGAAGATGTTTTTTCCTTCATCATACTCAGCATGTTATATGACAGAATGCAGTATATTTTGTCTTGAAAAGATCATCTAACTGAAGGTCTAACTGATCTACTTATACTTTATTTAGAATAAGATTTTTTAATGAGGTTACTGAGGGCAAAGAACAATTACATACAGAACTAAAATCCATTATTATTGAGCTTGCATTGTTTTCAATGTGCACCACTATTCATAGTTGGATTTGTTGGATGTGAAATTCCACAATGATTAAATGTAATTTAAACAATTTAGTTTAATCATCGACTAGACACAGAGGATTTTCATGAAACTGCCATCACTGTAAATCTGTGCGCACCGGGTCTTTCATGGCAGTGGTAACCTAATGTGTGTAAGTGGAGTGTGTGCAGTCTGTGGGCAGGCACATCTGCTTCATGTACATGTACCTCATGTGAGTTGAGCTTGTTCAGGGTGGACAAACAGGTTCGTGCAGCTGTGATTCTCCTTAGTTGGCCCCCAAGGAAAACCTGCAATTTGGTATATTGTTATCTTTAAAAAAAAGTGTGTGTGTGTGTGTGTGTGTGTGTGTGTGTGTGTGTGTGTGTGTGTGTGTGTGTGTGTGTGTGTGTGTCTTAACCTTGTGGATGTAGTGTGTGCCATAGGTTTTTATCAGTCTGTCATACTGATCGCTGGTGGAGGAATTGTAGTGACTTGGCAGATTGTCCACATCCCTCTTGAACTCTGGGCTTAAAGGTGGTCTGCTTGCTACACGGAAACTAGACACAAAGAGACTAATTAGGTACTTATCTTAACTGAAACAAACTAGCTGACAGGAACTTATTTTCAGAGCCTACCTATAATATTTGCAGGTGATGCCATGTACACTGAAGGTGTACCGATCCTCTTCAGCCCTGGCTACAGCAAATTTAAATGCTTCGGAACGTGTTCCTCCCACAAACAAGCGATCACCCAGAACTATATTCAAATTTAGGCCATCGTGATCAAGCATAGCCTGCATTACATACATTATAAGTTACATCAATTAGGGGAACGTAACATAATCACTTCTTTTTTTTCTAGGTTCCTTTGTTCAGATGCTGTATCTCATTTGTCATGGATTCCTGATCACATTATTAAAAGAAAAGTATATTTTTCATTTAACAACAGATACGTTTTAGCATTGGGTGAAATTAAATATATTGAGATATGAATTATTTAAGATTTCATGTTTTCTTTAGTGCTGTGTTTTATTATTTAATTGACTAAAGTATTAATTGTATGTCAATAATAGGTGTAATATGTTTCATACCTTCATCACTGAGCTGTGGATACAATGCAAAGGAAGGGATCTCTGTTAAATTTCACTACTGATTTCTTCAAACAGTTCAAACTATTCACAAATCAACAGAGGATGTTAATGGGACATTTAGCTTTTACACTTTATTAAAGATATTAAAGACAAATTAGGATCCAGAAGAATATTGTTACATTATTTTATTTGTCCATGGCAAATTTGATGCCAGCTTTTATGGTGAGGCACAAGTCTGTGTTACAAAAAAGACACGAAGGCTGTTAGTCTTTTAGTAATTATAACATGTTATAATACTATACCCAACATTGTCGTGTACACTGCTGTCAACCGGAGTGCTGCACTGGCTGAATGCACGCCAGTCCACTACAGAGACTGGCACCTGAAAATAGAAGACAGAATACCATGATTAATAAGTACATGCTATGTGTAAGCCATGTTTAACTCACTGCACAGAATTATTTATTTTACTTTCTGCAGCCTGTTGCCTTGAAGGGGGTTGGTACAGAGAGTACAGTCGCCATCTGGAGTCATGTAGGTCCTCACATCAACCACATAGGCTCCTTTTCGTCTCAAGGTGACCAAGTCGAATCCCTCCCCCACCAGGTTGTGACCTGGTACAAAGGGAGCAGACTCGCACTCGCTGTTGTTCCCAGTTTGACAGGAGAGAACAGGGGAGATGTATGACAGAAGGAGGATCAGGCAGAGAGGAGGTGGGGTTGAAAAAAAGAGCATGGCTGCAGTCACAGACTGAAAGGTGGGAGAGAGAAGGATTTTCATTTAGCTCCATATTTTCTTTTAGACAGCAACACATATTTCGTAACTTTAGTTTTGTACCCAAAAATGCATAGCTATGAAATATACTAAAGTTGAAATTTGTGGGATTATTTTTCTGATAAAACATCTTTGGGTTGAATTAGAGCAGATACTGCAAGTCAGTGTCTGACAAATGCATTTCTGGAAGATTGGATATAAATTACCATAAAAGCACTTCAAACATGGTGGAAAGTCTTCCTAGAAGAGTTGAAGCTGTTATAGATGAAAAAGGGTGTGCTGAAACCAAACTAAGCTTAAGCTCAATTTAAACATATTATCCTGTATATGAAAAAATCTTTTAATCTTTTCACTGTATTTGTAACAATAGTTCAAATCCATTTCCAAAACAGCTGGGAAGCTGTGTACAATTTAATGAAAGCAGAGTGAATACCATTTAAACTCTATGCTTAACTGAAAATAGTAAATGTACCATATTTAAAAGACTGAGAAATGTTTTATGTAAAAAAAAAAATAGAAAATTGATTTTCATGCCAGAAACACGTGTTAAAAAATTATGGACAGCACATGCAGCATTGTGTTGCATCACCTCATCTTTCAATAACACTCTTTGTTTTTGGGTTTTGAAATCCAAATATTTTTTGTTCACTAGTTGGTTTTGTCATATTTTCTGAAAGGGTTTCTGCTGCCAGATAGTTTGGCATCTCCTCAGCCATTTTTTGCATTGCTTTGGGTGATAAGTCGGGACTCCTGGCAGGTCCATTTGAAACCCTGAGTCTTTCACTAAGAGTCACGCTGTTGTAATCGGTTCAGACTGTTCTCAGCTAAAGCTACAGATAACAACATTTTATCTGTTGTGAGACTAACATTGCATGCCAGAACAAAAACACTTTGCCCAAAGACATGGAGCCAGGTCAGGCCAAGTTGGCATATGATTGGCTGAGAGGTAAATTTGCAGTGCTGGCCGGCAGATCAAGTGTGATAGACTCGGCTGAGTGTGGAGCGAAGGATTTGCCTGAGGAGTGATCCACTGGACTACTGGCAGTGGATCCAACAACCCACCACCAAACCTGAAGCGCACCCAAATTCCAGATCCAGCTCGTTAGCAGTTCTACTGGAAGGCAAAAATCCCTTTATTTTGTTAATATCCTTCCACTTGCCAGAGAACCACTCAGAATGAGGTTATGTGTGCTAATAAATAACTTAAATAAATGTAATTAGTACTCACGTTCTCATGAACTGGCAAGCTGTTATGAAAAACGCATCCAAATGCAAAGTGAAATTCTGTTTGTGAACTGCAGCAGCGGCAGAATTTAAAGTCTGCCACAGGTGTTAAAGTCCAACAGCAGCATTCAAATTAACGCTTGCGTCACTCAGGATATTTACTTTCATTGAATTTTTTTAAAGTGATTTTTGCTGTCTCAAAGTTGTTTCCTCTCAGATACTTCAATTTAAAGAAAAAGTGAATTGCAGGTCGATGAACAGTGAACATCTTAAGACTAAAAAAGTCCTTGCACTGTGTGTGTGTGTGTGTGTGTGTGTGCGCGTGTCACACTGGCTCTATCATTTGCACTAGTTAATTGGTCTTTCATTTAAGTTTTCTTTTCAAAATGGCCACCAGTAATCATCATAATAATGATTTTTTTTTTTATGTGAATAAACTTGTAATGTGAAAAAACATATTAATTAACTAAAATAAAAATAAGAACTAGACTAGACTTTTGACATTTCTGAAAATGTAATTAACTGAAACAATTTTGTAAGATTGGAGAACTAAAAAAGCAAAATAAAATAAAAAATAAATATAGGGAATATTTTTAGTTTTACCATGTGTTAGTTTGGTAAGGATTTAATCACAACTTGCCTAATGAGGCTTTAAATGTGTTCATTGAGACTTTAGATAAAAGACTGCAGTCAACTGTTTTCAAGACGTAATGGCTGTACTGAACTCTTCATCCAATAATAAAACTAATAATAAATAATAAATGATAAAGAACAAAATAAACACAGAAACTAATAAAGTAAAACAAAAACATTTCAAACAATAAAAACTAAACTGAAACAAGAAAATCCACTTTGGAAACGACCTAAAACTAAACTGACTTAAAAGCAGAGTTAAGTCAGAATGACGTTTTACACAATCTAATTAGTAAATACAAAACTTTTTAACTCTGTATTTAACATTTCCAAGGAATTCAGTTACAATAGTTGATACAATATTTTGCATTATTGATACAATTTATAATCCTATTTACCTTTTACAGTTTTTTACAGTCGCTAACAAGCGTTTGTCCAAACAGTTGTCACATTTGCAAAACTCTAAACACAATTAGCACAGGATCGGTCTGTTGTGGCCATACCATTCACACATTTCATGTCGTGTTCACCCAATATGCAGTCAGTGAACACATTTCCACAATGCTTACATTTTCTTAACAGACAAGTTATACCTCCCAACAAAACTATGGACTGTTCTTGTAGTATCTACGAATGTTAACACACAACATCCCACAATAGCAAAAACAATATTCCAAACCGTAGATACAGTATAAAAACCTCTGCCCCTGCAATGATATCAGTACAAAAACAATATCAATATCAAAAATATATCTCAGCTGTAAACAAACAAACAATTGAATAATTGACACACAGCTGATTTATGTTGGGTAAATTGGGCCAACCACACCTTCTTCCATTCTGGCTTAGACTCAGTGGGGTTCATAAGGCAAGACCTTGAGGAGTGATGTTTTTGGAAACAAAAAAAAGACAAACACTGTAATGTCTGGTCGAGGAGGAGTAAGAGCAAGGGGCCCAGAGAGAAGAGCAGGCCCAAGGAGAGGGCAAGGTATAGGTGTAAGAATGCGTGGTGGTGGCATTCCAAGGGCTGCAAGAACAGTAGTCAGTGATGAAATCCGTGCCACTATCATTGACCATGTAATCAACCATGGTCTTTCACTAAGAGAGGCTGGTGAAAGAGTGCAGCCCAATTTGAGGCGGTCAACGGTTGCCTCCATTATACGCACCTTTCAACAAACCAACAGGTAAGTATTGCATTTTACATGGATTGTTCCTATTCTCACTTGACATGTCAATATGGTCATACAGTAATGCATATGTTGAATTGTCTGTCTTTCTAAAGAATGCAACGTCTTCCACCCTCTGGGGGAAGAGGAAAGCTCCTCAGTAATGATCAGGAGCTTGCCATTGTGGAAATGGTTACTGCAAATAATGCAATAAAACTGCGTGAAATACAAACCAGAATTGTGGCGGACCATGAGATATTCGACAATATCGATAGAATCAGCCTCACAACCATTTCGCGGACATTGTCCAAACATAGAGTGCGGATGAAGCAGCTCTACACTGTTCCCTTTGAGAGGAACAGTGAGAGGGTCAAGGAGCTACGACGACAATATGTCCAGGTACAGTGTATATTCAATCCAATGTCCAGTTCTATAAGCTTTGCACTTTGCAAGTAGGTAACCTACACAATACTAGGTTACAGTACAGTATGGTATACAGTACTAACATGACTTACATAAACTTTGTTTCAGAGAGTTATGGAATTGGAGGCCAACCAGGCCCCTCATGAATTCATATACATCGATGAGGCAGGATTCAATCTGGCCAAAAGGCGTCGACGTGGACGGAATGTGATTGGTAAAAGGGCCACAGTTGATGTGCCAGGACAGAGAGGGGCAAACATTACCATGTGTGCAGCAATTGCAAATGCAGGATTACTCCTTCACAAATGTCAGGTTGGACCCTATAATACAGAGCGCTTGCTTGCCTTTCTCAATGATCTCCACCAGCGCCTGGTTCCAGAGCAGGGTCAGGAGGGTGAAAACATGAGGACCTTTGTAATTACCTGGGACAATGTGGCTTTCCATCACTCGCAAGCAATAACAACATGGTTTGAAGTCCACCCAAGACTGGTGAGTCTCTTCCTTCCACCCTATTCACCTTTCCTCAACCCCATAGAGGAGTTCTTTTCTGCATGGCGGTGGAAGGTTTATGACCATCAGCCACATGACCAGATGTCCCTCCTTGAAGCCATGGATGCTGGCTCCAGGGACATCACAGTTGACGATTGCCAAGGGTGGATCCGACATACCAGGCGGTTTTATCCCAGGTGCATCGACTTGGCTGACATCAGATGTGATGTTGATGAAAACATGTGGCCTAACCCTGAAGATCGCAGAGATTAGATGCAACTTTTTTGCCTTTTTTTAGCCCCCCTCCCCCCCTTTTTATCTTGGCTTTTTGCTGTTGTTTTTTTGTTCAGAATGCTCTTGTGTGTTCCATGGATATTTTGTTCACTGTAAGCAATACTGTGACACTTTCTCTGTCCTATCATACCGTGTTTCTACTGTACCTCCTGTAGTAAACAGTAAAGACACAGAAACTTGTTTGCTTTTTACTGGAATGCTTTTGAATGTGAACATTACTGTACATGTGGACATGCAGTTACCAACCAAGACATTTCTGGTGTCAAAATGGTGGATTGCATGTTTCGCATGCACATACCTGTAAAACTGAAACATAAAAGTCTATGCAGTTTTTGTAATGTCAATAATAGCCAGTATTTTGACACCTGGTGTACTTTGATTGACTGCATGTACCTTGTGAAGTGAAGACAAGTGTTATTCTTTGACAGACTAATTTCATTTTGAGTCAGATTTATAGTGTTTTTGTACAGTTAGTGTGTGCAGAGAAAGATGTGTTCTAATTTTGAAATGAGGAGTTAGTATATATTTAACAGAGTGTATTTTTGGGAAGGATATTATCCATTTGGCCAATTGTGTTTTGTAGGTGTGGGTCTGTGTTAAGAGTTTAGAAAAAGTATCTGAAGTATGGGTAGGCGCTTGTTAGCGACTGTAAAAAACTGTAATACCCACCCAGTCTCTGACAACATATTTAGGGTAGAGTGACTGTATTGTACCAATTTATTATCACGCATGAACCATTGTGTGATCCAGTTTATATTACAGTGCTATGAATCAAAAGTAAGGAGAAATGACTCAACTTTCATCAGATGTGATGTAACAGTTGATAGTTGCTAAACTGAGATGCTTGTGACTTTTTCAGTGTAAAAACCAGGATGAGTTTCACAGCACTGGTTTCTTCTCCTGTTTCAGTGTCAGGCTGTAGATGGGGCTTAAGTTTACAGACAGCTGAATAGAACATGTCCTCAAAACCTTGGGGTGAAAACTGGTGTTGTGCAAAACATCCTGTCTGGTTCCTGTACCACAGTTACCATCAGAACTTTATTGACCTGTTTCCCTAACATCACTGTGATGATGGTACTGGAGAAAATAGTCTCAGCCTGCTGAAGACCACAGGTGAAAACATCCGTGCAATTCACAGACGTGCCAAATCTGAAAGTGGATGACTGGACCATTTACATGCATTTACATCCCCCTCTATTTATATTTATATTCTAACTCTGTAACATGGAACTTCTCTCGATATTCTGCAACTGGAATTTCCTGGAGGAACCCATCCGAGGGATTAAACTGTTAGCAGTCGGACGTACCGCCCACGGGACATTGGATGGTTTAGGGGACTAATAGGACTGCTAAGGGGTTAATAAAGTTCTATAGAATCTAATCTAATCTAATCTAATCTAATCTAATCTAGAGGCCTTAATTCCCCCTTGATAGCAATACCTACACATTAAGGATCACTTTCTTTGATTTCTCAAGTGTATTTAACACAATTCAATTCAATTCAATTTTATTTATATAGCACCAAATCACAACAGCAGTCACCTCAAGGCGGTTTATATTGTGCAGTAGATCGTACAATAATAGATACAGAGAAAAACCCAACGATCATGTGACCCCCTATGAGCAAGAAATTCAGCTTCTGCTTGTCAGAGAGAAGCTACAGGAAATGTGTAGGAAAAATGTAAACCCTCCACCTACATGCAGAGGACAAAAACAAAAAATGCAGATTTAGGACATTTTCAGTGGTTTCATGTTTCAGACCTGAAATCCATGTCCATCTTTTATATACAGTCTGATAAAACAAACCAAATCAGCCTCTAAACTGCTTGGCCTGTATAGAATAGTTTTTGATGGCCAAATTAGTTAGAAAAATACTATCTTTGGACCTTACCTTGGATTTTATGCTATGCTAATTAAAAGTAGTAAAGAAGATAACACATTGTAATGCATACTTAACCCTGGAGAACCCATGGGGTCAAATTTGACCCCATGGTTTCCCTAGTAAACCAGTGGGGTCGGCTCTGACCCCATGGGTTCTCCAGGGTTAAACATGTAAAAGAAACCGTTATATTTTGTTATTTTCACTGCAGGAAACAGCTCATGAAAGAGGTCAGGCCTGTTTATAAACAGCTGATTCTGAGAATGGGAAACATATAAAGGCAACTGGGAGGAATCCAAGGACACTGCGTACGAGAAGTGACAGGAGATGGGGTGAAACAAGGGGAAATAAACAGGGCAAAGATAGCAATGGTAAAAACATCTGCCTTAGGAGAACACAGACTTTAGATTAAATATTTACAAACTGCAGAACCAACAGTAAATATTTGTGGGTAAATAAACACACACACACACACATTTGAAGAGTCAACCCACAGGTAACATTTAAATCTTTCTGGAGTTTGAGTAGAGAATACTATGAGACCTAACATGACAGACAAAATATAAAAAACAAACATTATATTGTACTGAAGGAGACTTTAAACTAGTAATTGAGACACATCAACAATAAGGTTCCTTACCGTGGTCACTATTCAAGTGGTCATTTTCTCATAGATCCTCTTTATAGCACGAGGCTTTGACCACTGAAAGCCTTTCATCTGTCCTTTACCATCCATTTCATTTTGTACAATCCACTCTTCCAAGTTTGTGTGGTTTATCCATCTGACCAGGTGCATCTTCGTGCACAATCTTTTTAATTTATCACCACACTGTGTTTATGTGATGAAAGAGAAATTATTTCCTTATTAAAACCGATTCTGAAATACGATTTCACTAATAACCGTGGCAGTTTGTCTTGAAAGAACAAGTGTAATCTCCACATTTTGACTTTTATGTCAAAATTTTGAGTCTATTTTCAAAATGGTCAATAATATTTTTTTTTCTTAAATTGTACCCTGAGCTGAATTTGTGGTTATATTAACAAAATTTCTGGGTGGTGTAGAGGTTTGTGCTTTATTTTGGGGAAATACTTATATTGTTATACATCTTAGTGTCATATTAGTCTAATCTTTAGCACTAAATAGCTTTTATGTGTGCCTGTTGCACTGACACCGTTTATGAAGACAGCTTGTGAATCAAGGTAACTAGAATGAGCTGCTAAATTAGCACTCCATCATGTTGTCCAAGTATGCAAACTTCTGGCTCCAAAACACTAACATGACCAAAACGACACAGCTTATGCTTCAAACTGCATAGCATGAATCAAATTAGTGTTTTGTTGGAATTGATTTCTTTTACTCTATTTGTGCATTGTGCAGGGTGTGCAGCAGAATACACACTCGTGTGCAGACTGGAGTCAGGGTGCCCTGGAAAAGTACTCGAGGCTGTAAACTCTGGTGTGTGTGTAGGGAGGGGTTTTCTCTCCATCTCTCCACAGGGAGATGCCCACTGCAGGAGATGTATGATGAGCGAGAGCCAGACCAAATCCCAAATAAGGGAAAAGCCAAGTATAAACCACAGCTACACCCCAACTTTTTAACCAATCATATTAATATTCTGTTTGTGTGACTCATGATAAAAGTGTTTACTGCTTGGGTGCAGTGACCTTTGTCCGTTTGGCTCACTAAACAGAGGAAGAGACACAGCAGCCATCTTAATTTGAACCTTTACCCGCCTAATAAATTTCGAAAACTTTTACTTTGACTTTACTCATCTTCTCTCAAAATAAAAGGACCCCACAGTTTTCTCTGTGGTTACTTACATATATTCTTTTATAATGTGATCTACAGGAGTTTTTCTCTGCTGGCGTTTAGAAAGAACACAGCAGTCGATAGTATCAATACCAATGCAGGTATTGGTATCGGATCAATAATAGCAACGTACGATCAATACTTTATTTCTATCCTCCAAGTTCAGTCTGTAGCCCACTGAATGAAAACACACTATGAAAACTGTCTGAACCTTTTTGTGTTGACTGTCGCATGTTAATAGTCTTTTGCACATTTAAACAACAGAAATGGGTCAATTTCTGACTTTCAGGCATATTTACACGCCAGATCTCCAAAAAGGTGTTTTTTGTCGTGTTAACTAATTTAAGTGTAATGTAAAAATCCCAGTGAGTTAGGGATCATTAAAATATGTTCAGATATTGCAAAATAATTATGATTAATTTAATAAGTCATGACACACTCCATAATCTCCCCAACAAAGCTGCCCTTCTTATGTTAAAAGTATGTGTATATGTGCACATGTGTACTGGCATCAGCAGTCCTGGGACTGTATTTGATATCAGATCAATACCAAAACTTGCTGTATCTCACAGCACTATAATGCATATGGTTTGAGGAACTTCCACACAGCCTTTATAACATTTTCTATAAGAGAAACGTTTTTTGTCCAGATGTGATGGTGTCAAATGGCCCAATCATGATTAGCATGATTATTTATAAAAATTCAGATTAAAGATTTAGACATTAATTTTATGTACATGCCTCGTAGTGAAGTCGACACGCATGCTTAAGCAATAATTGACCAATAAAAACTTTTGATTTGTTATTTTCACTGCAGAAAACAGCTTGTGAAAGAGGTCAGGTGTGTTTACAAACAGAGCTGATTCTCAGAATGGGAAACACATAAAAGCACTGGGAGGAATCCAAGACAACTTACGTATGAAAAGTGAAAGGAGATAGTGGTGAAATGTTGAAAACATTTGCCAAGGGAGAACCAGGGCTTTACAGGCAAGACGTCTAGAGACTACAGAACCACCAGTACATGTCTGTGGGTACATTAAAAAGATACATTTAAAGATATGACTAAATTGCAACACTAAGGTTTATGTAGAACAGACTTGGGCACTGAACGAGGTCAAACATATGTGTGGTGTTAACCACTACACCAATCAATGGTTGACACCAAACAGTTTTTCATTTCTATAAATCAACTTGAAAACAAACCTAACATCCCAGAAATTAATGTCTATTACTGTGCTTTATGACAGCCTAAATATGAGTATTTGACAGCAGCTTTTACAGATTTTAATTACATGAGTTTTATGCGGTTTGTTTTTTCCATTTGTTCTTTAATATTTTTCATATGGAACCTTTTTTCCCCTATAGATGTCCTTTGTTGGGATGAGAAGCAAGAAGTAGTTTTCCTTTAATGCGCTGCATTGCTCACATGTTTGAAAGGTCTTTATTTTTATAGGCTATGAAAAAGAAAAGCCTCGCATACAAAAACTAAGGATCTATACACACCTGTTTTGAAGACCCAACACATAACACCAGATCAGAGGTTTAAAACCGATATACAATCTACACTTTAGTCACTTCCTGTCTCTTCCTAAAGAGTTTCTAAACTGGAAACGCTTGAAGGTGGCTAAATCATGGAAATAACAAAAACCAGACTTACAAAAGGAGATTTTATTTTTGCCTCAATGACACAACAGTGTTAACAGTTCATCTGAACATTGATGGTTTTAAAAGCTGTGGAGATTATTGTTAAAACCTGCAAGCTTTCAGCGGTGCCATCAAGGCATATCCAAAGGCCAGAAATCATGCGTTTTCAGAGTGGATTGTGTAAAGAAATAATTCCATTTTTTGAATAATGGAAAACACAAAGATTAACTCTAGTAAACTCAGAACAACAGTGCTTTCTCCATCTGCAGGGATGCTGCTAATATTAGAAAGTATTTGAACCTATTTTCCAAAACAGTTAAGGAACTGCTTTGGCACACATACAGTGGAAATGGGAAATCTTATAGGGAAACATACAGTAAGTGGTCCTTTAGAAGTCATGCACATACTAAGTAGACTTTAAATAATCCTCACTCATATGAAAGTTTCCATAGGGCGGTCACTTCAACAGGCACTGTCATCGTTAATAAAAGATCTTAAAGAATAATAGTTTAATGGTGCTTGGAACAAACGGATCCTGCCTCAAATGATGCGATGCAGGCTTTAAGCTTTGTTTACTGGGGTGCTATGTGCCATTAAAATAATCTGCAGGATTGACTGGGTTAGACTTTGTATGTGTGCTTGATGATGGAAGAGGAAAGTACAACGTGTGGAGTCTTCTTGTCAACCAGTGCGTAAGATGATGTGGACTCCAGAGTCAGTAAAAACAGGGCCGCTCATGTCTCCCACTTTGAGAGCAAAGGAGGCGTCTTCAAAAGGCTTCTGCATCTGACCTAAAGCAGAAACACACACTAAGCCATTATCCAAATAAAAACTCATACAACATGATGCACATCAGCACGTGCATCTATAGGTAATCATTCATTTGTATGACTATTTCATATTAATGGCATATTAGCTAATTTACATGATTAATGTAATTAATTACATTAATCAATGTAATTAATTGTCATTTCTTTTATTCAGTTCTACAGAGTTTGTGCAGCTAGATAACAGGCTTGTACAGGCTAAGCCTACACTTGAAGCCACTTAGGTGTTCGATGGTGGGGGTGACGCGGTGCCACTCTTATGAATGAAACTTGAGAAAATCCAATAAATCCAGCTGTGCTTATCTTGCCCATTTAACACCTTTAATGCTTTCAATTGGTTGCATTTGTTGTTCAACAGTTCTTAGTTTCCAGCGTGTCACAAACCGTTTGCTCCTTCCAAACAACAACACCCTCTGATAATTACCTGTGCATACCTTAAGTAAGACACCATAAACATTCAAAAAGTGACCCCTAGTGGCACACATAGGTAACAACACAAAAACAGCTCCTACAAGCCTAACGTAGTTTCAGGTCAAACAAATACTAATAAATGCCAATAATCTTTTTCACTTCGCTGTGGACAAATTTGGGCCAACTCTTCTTTGCAAAATGTTTTAATTCAGCCACATTGGAGGGTTTTCATGAACCAATGGCCAGATCAGCTCAACACAAAGCTACATTCAGAGGTGGACTTGCTGGTGTTTCAGATGATCATAATAAATGAGGTCATCACTTAAAATAACTGGCAGTCACCAGTGCTACCCCTAAAGCCTTAAAGCCTCGTGGCTGATGCTCCTATGGTATAAATTTGAAAATTGAGACTTCCTTCTTTATCGCATTCATAAGATTTTTCAGAAAACTTCACCTCTAATATTGACATTTAGGTAGGGCTGCTCAATTAATCGAATTTTAATCACGATTACGATCTGGGCTTTCAACGATCATTAAAAATGACTGAGCCAATTATTAGCCCCTCCCTCGTGCTTTACTCTCGCGCTGCTCCGTGTGGCAAACCGAGCGCACCTCTCTGCATTTCGAACACGCGTCACAACAATTAAGACCGAGGACCCGAGGGAAGCTCGGAAAGCTAAGCAGAAGTTATTTGGAGAGGAGAGTGACTGCCGCTGGTTGAAAAGAGAGGTAAAAAAACAACAACAAAAAAAACCAAAACATTATGGGTTCGCAGAGTCAGACGTGGATCAAGTAGACATAGTGTGTAAACTCTGCTACAGTGTGGTAGCTGCACCACAGAGCAACACTGCAAAGTTCACTAAACATAGATGTTTACATTTTTCATTTATTTTTTATATTGCAAACATTTGCACTGTTATCAGTATTTGCACACTATTTTATATTATTTCATTATAATACATTGTTATTGTTAAATAAATATCGTCAAATAATCGAGATCTCGATTTCAGTGAAAATAATCGTGATTATCATTTTTGCCATAATCGAGCAGCCCTACATTTAGGTTGAGGTTAATGAAATTTGAACTTGCCCAAGATTCTTAGGAGATACACCTATAGTGTGAACTTTGCTTTGAGTTATCGCATTCACAAACTTGTGCATTCATGCCACCCATGCGTCAGGCGGAGTGATGACAATACCACATCGGCTTTTTACGGCCGAGGGGTAAAAACTGCAACTTCTGTATTTACTCTGGTTATCCTTGTCTCATATTGAAAATCAGAATCAGAATACTTTATTAATCCCGAGGGAAATTAGGGATTGATGTTTGAAACGTGTGACAAATATGGAATTAAACTGTGCTCACAAACTGCTGGTTTAACTTGTCACTACTATCAGTTATTCATGCACTGAATGTTTGATCACTTGATGGAGAGCTATGTGCAGGATTTCGTTTTATTCAGAAAGACAGATGAAGGAGATGCTGAATGAGAGACTGCACTGAACAGAGAATGACATCACGCCGTGCATACCTCTACCAAACAGTCCCAGATCTCCACCATTCTTAGCGGAGCTGCAGTCGCTAAACTGAGATGCCAGGGACTCAAACTTCTCCTGTCCAGACTTGATCTGTTCTATGTACTCTGCACAGAAGACAGAAGATATTAAATGCATTCATCAGACTTCGTAAAATCTCCTCTCCATGCTGCCTTACTTACTCTGAATCAAATCCAAGGCCTCATCTTTAGATCGTGTAATGTTTTGTTCCCTCCAGGAAGATGGACGACGCGACTGATTATGCTTCACCAAGAGATGAGAGCAGCGTACCTGAATTTTAAAAAATATATACATATACAAATATATCAGTATTTGTGTGTTAACACTCCAGATGTTGGAGTATCAGAACCACTTTACAATTTGGATGGCAGAATTTCAACTTTACAGCAAGTCATGCAGCCCTACAACTACATTTGACTAGTTCTTCCTTTGACCTTCCACCAGATGTCATGAACATACAAGAACACCAATCAACATTACATAAGTCGCAAGTGTAAAAGAAAAAACTAAACTGCTTAGTCCTAGAATAATAAAATTAATTACTGTTTCAGTCCACCAGGTGGTGCTGTTGATTGTTTTTTTCCCCTGTCTGCTTCATAACTAAGTATTGTGATAAGATAAGATACATACTGATCAGCAATGACGATAACCATTAGCTAAGTAAAAGCACACAGTTGTCCATCAGTCTTTATTAATAATCATGTGAAATATTAAATACTGTTAATGACTGGATTCCATTTCTCTGCACCGTTCCTCCTATCACTATTTAAATGCATACGTGTCATATTGCAGGCAGCTCCCTGATGTCTTACAGGAACATTTCAAATGTTATCCTGGAGAACGCTATCCCCCGGCCAAAATGATTTTTCACAATAGTTGTCGAATCATAAATAATTTGCAGGCATTACTAGTACCCTAGCTGGAATCTGAACATGCCGTGTAAAATGTGTTTCAGTACCTCTTTAGGGAAAGTAGCACTGACTCATCACGTGCATCAAAAAAAACAAAACAAAACTAAACATTACACACAACCTTATCTGGCTCGCCACGTCCGTCTCCCACTGGACGTTCCCACTGGCTGGCATTAGTGATGTGGTTGAAGTAGTACACTTTGCCTGTTGAAGTAATGACAGAGAACCAGTAAATTCATTAAGCTTTATTAAGATCTTTTTAAACACATGTAAACACAACACGGACTCTGCAGCTACCCATTCACCCAGTACAGGATACTGTGCTACAGCAACTGGCCTCACTTCACACGAAAATGTCTAAGACTTGAGTTTTACACAGGGATGGCCGACGCTGAACCTAACAAGTTATCCTGGAGTACACAGTTAGGCTACGTTCACACTGCAGGTCTTAATGCTCAATTCCGATTTTTTGATTAAATCCAATTTTTGCTTTAAGTTATTTTGTTATTTACATAATAATGTAGATAACCTAATAATGATCCTTATTGCTGTTTTAGAGAGGAGCGGTGCTTCAAAGGATAGCTGCAGATTTCTTTCAGAATCTGCAGATTATACAGTACAAATAAAATGTTCACGTTTCTCCAACGTTGTCGTCCCAACAGTTTCACTGACATCTACACGGGATGGCCAGGAAGCATTCGCGATGTCTTATTGGGCGCTTCTCCGGCGCTGATAATTGTCGTCTGTCTTGTGTCGGTGACGTAAAAGACGGATTTAATGCGACCTGACCGTTCAAACAGCAGTCGCTTTCTAAAACATCGGATATGTATCGGATTCAGTACCACATACGAAAGTGACCCAGATCGGATTTGTGCCGTTCACACTGTCATAGCATGATCGGATATGGGTCGCACAGGGTCAGAAAAATCTGATTTGATGCGCTGTCGCCTGCAGTGTGAACGTAGCCTTAGAGCCATCATTTAAGCTGCTAAATGTCCACCTTTCTTTGACAGCTGATCACTGATGATGTGTGTAAGCCACTGTAGTGAGCTGCTAAAAAAAAAAAAAAAAACAAAAAACAAAAAACAACCAAACTGCTTCCTGCCATGACTGTAAATAAAGGTAATGAGAGAAAAGGATCAGAGATGCTATCAAAAAGCCACAATAACCAAACTGACTAAAAAAAGCTTATTGTGTGAGTTTACAACTATGAGCGAAGCCTTTTATATTAGACATTAAAGGCCATCTGCACAGGAGAAAATAAATATCGCAGGATGTCTTCATAGAAGAACCACCTTTGAATCCTTCACGGCCTTTCAGCAAAAAGGTGTAAAAGAAAAAAAAAAATGCTGCTGAGGCCGTACACTTTTAAAAGAAGCACCTTTCTCTAGTTTAGGATTCGATTGTACTTAACAAACACTGAGTCAACTATACAGTTTCTTCTGTTTTAAAAGTAATTCTTATTTTAAGACTGTTTTCACGGACCACTGATTCATTTATTAGGCCAAATGTGACCTTAAAGCTGCAGTCCAACATCATGAAACCCGACTGTTTTTATCTTTGCAAATAAAGACTTCCAGGTAAACTGCTAAATGGTATACGCTCTGACACACAACCCTGCTACCGCTAATGTTCACTGATCGGCTCTTTTGCAGTGCTAACATTTTCATGTGTGGTTTCATAAGACCAAGATGGTGAAAGCCCAACTGCCACACTGCAAGTTTCAAAGCTGGTGCCCACAAACCACGGGGTGACATTAAAGTGGCTCTGCCCAGCTTTTATACGCTTTGGGTGCTTTCCATGACTCAAGCATGCCTTCTTTCTTCCTCTGGTCAGGCTCCATCTTCATATAAAGCAATTAGCTTGTTGTCCAGTACTAGTTGGCAACTAGTTGCTAGCACTGTCACTAGGAGACAGCTCATCCTAGCCATCTCAGAGAGATGTGAAGGAGGTACGTGTCGATGGAGGAGCTGCTGTTGCTAAATGAGAACTTTGTGGTTTTATCGTCAGTGTAGAGTGAGTCACGGTGCACAGCTGGGCCACCTGTCCAACTCAGAGACTCCCACACAAGCCCTCACTTAAGAACAATTTCAAAGCTTAAAGCAGCTTTCCCTTCACAGTCTGAAAGTCATTCAAATCTCTAACAGGCCAATTAAAAAAATAAAATAAAATAAAAAATAAAATAAAAAATCTCTCGAGCCATCTTTAGATATGCTAAAAAAAAAAAATATTAGTATTTTTTATTTTATATCTTCCAAATATTTACCTTTTATTTATTTACTTGCATTATTGTTACTTCCTTACTTATCGTTATTAGTCTTTGATATAACAGGCTACAAGGTAACAAGACAGGCAGTACTGTAACATATCACTGTACTAATTTCAGCAACTGCATTACATCATTTCACTATTTGCATTGAAAAGGTTCTTCAATTATCTCAGCAATGGGCAGATTGAACGAAAAGAGAGGAAAAAAAAAAAAAATCAAACCAGCAGTTTTCTTCCTGTGCTGCTGTCAGCTGAGTTCAGATTTTTGCAGGGAGGAGGAAAATGGTGGAGCAGTTTACAACATTTGAGAAGTGGTGATGTTGCCATTTCATTGAATGAAAGGATGAGATCACGAAGCACAAACTGCATCCAGAGCAGAAACTGCTGCAGTATACTGTTAACGCAACATCTTTTTACAAACATCTTCACGGTGAAGAACCCAGAGTCGGTGTATCCTGACCCTTAGTCAGCAGCCAGAGCCCAACGGGTAATAAAGGAAGTGATGAGCCATCAGGCTCAGCCTCCATTTCTACCTGTACATGTTTCAACAGTAGAATCAGTGTGTGTCTGAAGGCTCCTTGAGTTGGTTTTCAACTTTGCCACGTGTTATCACTACAAAAAACAAAAAAAACAAAAAAACACTTGCAGCCTCCGTTATGATAGGGGTTTGTGTCACTGTGTGGGATGTAGCCTAAGGCTTATAATGCATCACATCATGCTGTCAGTCATGTTGCGGTGGAGTAGCGCAAAGTATAACGAGTAGTTTAACAAATTACTTTCTCCAAGGAGTAACTAGGTAATGCAAAATTTAACAAAAACAAATTAAATAAAAGTGTTTTAAGACTTTGAGCAACGACCCCAGCAATGTTCACCTCACAGTAACTGTTTTGTTTTTCTTTCTTCTTTTTTTTAAGTAATTAGCTTCCTTGAGGGATGCTAAAACATTTAGGTTAACTGTATATTAAATATTACAGTGTTTCTCCGTGTAACTGTGCTGTATTAGAATTTACTGGTCCTTACAAAACACCACAGCACGAGAGCTATGACGACAAACTGTGTCACGTGAGGAGGGAGGAGAGAGGACGCATAAGTTTAGCATTCTGAAAAGCGTCCTACTGCTGGGACTCGTTCAGTCTGCAGGTGAGGTGCTGGGGCGGGCTGACGTCATGCAGGGCCCTGCCGCAGCCAGGTTGAATGAATCAGCTTTGGCGCGATAATGAAGCTAAGGTGCCTAAAACAAGCTGAGAAAACGCCACAATTAAATAAAGACAATGACAGCAGCGACTAACCCCTCGCTGCTTTTAGACTGCAATGATTAAACACGTCACTCCAACCTCGTTTCAGCACTAATGCACGATGCTGAGGTTGCTAGCTACTGAGCTAAGTTCACTATACACTGCAGTTTAGCTCACTATTTAGGACACTTAGCTTCTTTTGGCTCGTGTTTTATCACCTGAACTGCGGCTCATTCTTTTCTCCCATCCGGGCGGTAGGTTCTCCTCGTCTGCCATGTTGCTTTCTGCAGCAGCGTTTTCAAATTTGATTTCAATCTAGAAGCCGTGTGACGAACCAAGCTGCAGCTAGGCAGATTACGACAGTTGGCCTGACGTTTATGGTAAAAGTTGTTTCCAGTATTAGGTCCGCCTTTGGTGGGGATTTTTGTTCTCTGATAGGTCTAGCGAGATCGCCAATCATCGTAGTCCTCATTTGATTGGTAGGAAGGCGAATTCGCAACTAAACCAGCTTTACGGTAAGCAGGACCGAGAGGATTCCAGAAAATATCAGCGAAGGAAATAATTGTTTTTTCTGCTGCACGTTTCAAGGTAAGGATGACAGCTTCAACGTGCGGTTTTTATACGGTATCATAATGTTTCGGATTTTGAACACATAAAGCTGCCCATGAGTGTATTTAAATATAAGTCCCGTTTGTTACATTAACGTGGTGTTGTGAGCAACAGCTAACGTTAGCTAAACAAAACAACCTGGCTGATTTCAGTAGATTTCTGTGCCTGTGATTTCCAGCGCGTCTTCTATAAAACAAACTCACTATGGTTATCACCTACTTTATCATCTAATACCTTCATTTGTCTAACGTTGTCTCATCTCTTCCTTTTTTCTGCAGACGTAAAGATGATCGAAGTGGTTTGCAACGACCGTCTAGGCAAGAAAGTCCGGGTCAAGTGCAAGTATCCTTTGCTGAAACTCTGAAAATGATGCTGAATATTGTCTCTCAACATACACGTCAAAATAATGTTTTAGGTGCAGACATCTGGGATGTCTTGAGATGAGTTAACATAAGTCAGGATTTTTAACAGTACAGCATTCATCTGCATCTGCTTTCAACGCACCCCTGCTCTTAAAGTATGGACTTACTTTTAAGACGCAAGCAAAGCTCATTTATATTATAGAATGGTGTGGAGCATAGTTTTACAATGAATCTATTAACATATGAGTTTCTAGAGCATGTTATAAGACTAAAATTCAGTGTCACTGTTTATCTTGGCATTTCTTATGACTTATTTCATTCCGTTAATACAGAATCCCACAATTGCAAGTCTGTGGGTGATTATAATAGTCATATTTGAGATTTCAGCTTGTAAGTAGGGCTGCCAAAAACGATTATTTTGGTAGTCGACTAGTCACCGATTATTTATGCGATTAGTCGACTAATCAGATCATCATCCACTGGACGTAAAACTACAGCTTATTGCACCAGCAGCATCTGCTCTTATATAACTATCATTAGCTTACAGCTTTAAGCTTTTAAGGTGCTAACTAAAAATAAAGACAAGATGATAGTTTATTCAATTTTAATGAAATTTGCAGATTGTTTCGGTAAAGTTTAATAAACTCCTTGCTATCTAAAATATAACAGGACACCGAGCATATTCTCCAGCATCTCACACTTCTGATAATCAGCTGTCTGCTTTAGTTTATTCAGCTGTGTAAAAACTATAACTTTAATCTCAGCCAAACCGATTTACTCAGGAACAAATAAAATACTAAAAAAAAAAAAAAAGCCAAACAACAACATTTTTCATTTATCTAAGTGACTCATATATATTTAACCTGAGTCGCGAAAGAGGCGGTGGGTTTGAAAACAATTTGCCGGGAGTCCGGTGTTCTCACGGCGCTAGTGACCTAGCCCCCGGCTAGCTATCGAGCTAGTGGGTAACAGACGTCTCCGACAACGTCGGAGTGCTTTTGAAAATATGTGGTGTCTTGATAAACTGAGCCGATATTTGAGGTTTACACAGCTACATTCTCGCCTGAAAATATGTTAAACGTTTATTTTGTGACCCAGAAAGAATAATAAGAGTAATATTAAAACTAACTAGCTACCGCCATTGTTGGAAACTAAGCTGGGCCGCGCTATGAATTCTGGGACACAGCTGCTTCTTCTTCTTCGGGGTTTAACGGCAGCTGGCATCCTTGTACATGCAGTGCTGCCATCTTCTGTTTCAGTCCGTTACTCTTAAATCTTGCTACTTCTGTGTCTTTTGCGATCTTACAAAGCTTCAAACGACACGTCGACTATTAAATCAGTCGTCGACGATTTTGATAGTCGACGTAATCGTGACTAGTCGACAAATCGTGGCAGCCCTACTTGTAAGTGAACTTTATTTAAAACGTCAGTGTCTTACATTTTGGTCTTTCATGTTCTTTTACCTTTTAATATATGACGCTATTTATGTTTATTATCATCAAATGATGCTTAAAAATGGTGCTTGCCCCCACTTGCCAACTCTTGACAGCAGATATAATACCACTTGAATGAACGCCACTTGACAATCAGCTAAAAGTCTGATGATTTTCAGTAACTTCTAGGTGTCGCAGCTTGAAGGGATCTTGTTTGATCAAGTGTTAGATGTGTTTTGCCTATAATGGGTTCAGGAGCAGTCTGTCACGGGGCTACAGAGAGAGTTGGACCAGTTTAGCTAGAACACTTTAGCCATCCTGCGTGTGTTTTGATTGAGGAAAGCAGAGCATCCAAAGCTGCTGCACCGTCCATCTGCAGATCAAAAGAAACAAAATGATATTAGCAGACAACGCTCAGATTTTTTTAACCACGCATTTGTTAATACTCTGGATGTTTTCCAAGCTGTTACACTGCCCTTCCTTAACTTTGGTGTTTCAGCTCTGAGGATACCATCGGAGATCTGAAGAAGCTCATAGCTGCCCAGACAGGAACACGGCATGATAAGATCGTGTTAAAGAAATGGTGAGCTGCTCAAATGGGATTTGATGTGCTTGATGACAAATAACTCATCTATTTGGACCTAAATGTTGTCCTTTGTTTTCCACAGGTACACCATATTCAAGGACCACGTGTCTCTGGGTGACTGTATCCTTTAAAGGTTTTTTTTCCTGTAGTTATACTTATGTGGTTTTAGTTAGATTACCTTTAATTTAATAATGATAATGACCATGACATTATTACACCCTCACAGAACAACTGCAGTTCTTTTTATTGCACTCACAATGATCCATAACATAAATGTATCCATAAATCGTTTAAATCGGTTAAAAAAATATTTTTTTCTTGATTTAAAGATCAAGATTATTTTTGTTGTACTTAACCAAAAACTCTCCAGATGAAATCCACGATGGGATGAACCTTGAGCTGTACTACCAGTAAGCAAGAGGGGAACTACGAGTCAGATGTACAGATGTAAAGATGTTTCTTGTTACAAACACAAACACACATGCGCCGCTGGAATTGAAGGTCTCACACAACATGATGGAGCGAGAGCAACTCTCACACAGCAACAAGTTTTAATTTTTCCTCTCAAATTACTTTGTGAAAGAGACGTTGAGGTTTTTTTGGTTTTTTTAATATTTTGGAAATAAAACTGATATTTACCTGACTGTGAGAGTGAGTGCTGGTCTTTGTTGTCCATTAATTATTTTCTCATACTGGGTGAGACTGGGAAACATTATGTATCGCTAACTCTTCTCCAAATTACTCTTTGCTTTCCAGCTTGCTGGATGAAGGTAAAGTGTTGGGCAAAAGCATGTAAAAAAACATGGAGTTAGTTGCTTTTGATGTTGGTGGTAGAAAGTAGAAGGGATTAATTGGTGCCAATGGGACTTACAAACTTCTCAGTGGATCTTGGCAATGATATTTGCCTATGGCTGTGCATCCAACACCATTCACGTGGGGATGTATATGAATAATTTCAGTGGAGGCAAATAGAGACCATCAGGTTTTCTAGGGGCCTTCTGCTCCAACTCCTCCACAAACTTTTAATTAGATGTAGCTTTACCTCTGTACATAAGACCAGTATAGCTAATGAGTTTATCGCATATATGCGTTGCAGAAGTTCGATTTACACAAATGCTGTTTTCAACAAAAAAAAAAAGTCCTTTGACTTAAAAAAGTGATACTAACTGATTAATCAGCTTTGGCAGCAGTTCTCAGACTGTGAGCTGGGGTTGGCAACCAGGGGGAATTGGTATGAGCGCTAAAACTCCCTGTACACTATATGTTTAACCTCGATATGTTAAACCATTCTTTACCACATTACTCTGGTACTGGACCACATTTCAGAAGAAATTATAAGACCTTTGTACATCTAACATGTACTTTTATTTTAGAAACCTTTCTGTAGTGTACTGATCAGATAAGACAGCTATAGTACAAAAACCACCTGCTTGTATTCACTGCATCAGCGTGAATTCATAAAAGGTCTATTGTGTAAACTATTTTTGCAGTTCTACATGTCAGGAAGCCCGCGGCATTGATACTTTGACCTTTGTTGCAGCTAAATAAATGCTGCTACTACAAAGAAGTGCCATGGCCTGCAACTCTGTTTTAGATTTTAGATTTAGCATTACAACACAGATGTGGGCACAAAACCAGGCCCATAATCAAACATTTTCCTAGTTTGGTGTGTAAGAACATGTCTGCACTGAACAAAGCCATCCAACATGTTTGAAGTGGAAGCAGCACTTTTGGCAAAGTGAGAGCGAAGTCCTGCTGCCATGGAGACCTAAATCACTTACTTATAGACTCAGTCTTATTGGACATGGATAATATTGTCTGTCCCAACACTTCAGAGCTTTAGCCAACAGTCATTCTAGGTTAACTGACATTTCTGGCAATTGATGTAAACCTTTTACTAAAACTGCATCAAAGAAGGAAAAGAATGAGAGGACAGTCGTGGCACAGCTGTGGAAAGACAAACAACAACTGCTGAATAAGGGAAGACGTCAAATGTGATAATTAGAATCCCTATATACTAGTATCATTTCCAAATTGTTGCCAATACAAGAATTTGAATCATTTTTAAAAATAAAAGGCAAGTTTTACCTTATTTGACGTTGAAGAAGAGATCAAAGTAACGTCCAAAGTAATGTGATAATTAGAATCCCCATTTATCATTCTCCATATGCTGTCAATACAAACAATAGCAGTAAGAAGGTTTACAATAGCTCTTCATAGTATTATTATCACTTTGACCTTCACATGTATCTATTGAAGTTGAGGGAGAGGTCAGACGTGACACAATATTCTAAATCTTTATGCATTACTTTCTAACAATACAGCAAACCAAGCCTAAAATACTCTGTTGTAATACTATTACTACTAATACTACTAATAATAATTAATAATAACACAGCAGTTAGTTACATGCACGCACTGTAAAGAAAGAGTAAGGGCACTTGTTCACACATACTGTTCTTCACCTTTTCCCTACAATGGCAGAAACAAATCATCATGTACTCGTTTCTCTTGTAGTGGTTTTAGTGTCAGTCCTCCACACTGGCTAAACCTTTTAACCACTAAACACCTACTTCGCAACCCCCAACCTCCCACTATGTTTCTCTGTGTTTGGTGGTCTACTGATGTTCTTGGTCTCCTGGTTTCTTACGGGTTGCAGACTGCAGTCCAAATAAAGAAAACTGTCTTGTTCACGGCCTCTTTTTAAAACCTTTTTATTTGTTGTTGTTGCTCCCTGAGCCTGGTTCTGCTGGAGGTTTCTTCCTGTTAAAAATGAGTTTTGCCTTCTCACTGTCTCACTGTTATTTTTGGGTCTTTGCTTTGCATTACACAGCGCCTCGAGGCAAATGTTGGAACTTTATAAATAAAATCGAGCTGAACTGAATTGTCAGTTAGCTTTAGGTTTAGCTTTAACTTTAAGACTGCACCACATGAAGTCACATTTGCTGCTTTGGTAATCGGAAATCCGCTGCATACACGATGTACATTAAACACCCTTTTTTCAGTTTTTAATTTAATTTCACATGAGATCACACAAACACTTAAACGTGAGCTTAAAAACAACACAGAGGTGGTGTTGTAAACTGTAAATTTCGAGTAGATATAATGATATGGTTAAAATCCATACATGAACCAGACATCATCAAGCTGGCTGAACAGAGATTTTATTCACATCACTAGACACTCATCACATAATCACAAGTAGCTACTGGCATTCTCGTTCATACACACAGCCACACTCCTGCATGTTGGTTAATGCAGTCCCTCACACAGACCCCTACACATCGAGAACGAGTCTACATATCACATCCATAGGAACATCAGCAGTAGTCAGAGTAATCCTCCTCCACATAGTTGGCTGGAAAGAACCCCACCTGGAAACACAGGAGCAGTGCAGGTCAGACAAGAAAACAGCAAATAAATAAAAAAAATATTTTTTACATTTTTTCCGTGCTCTCACCCGGCCGTACACCTCTCCTTTCCACCAGCCACTGTGACCCTTCTTGGAAAGGATCTTGATGGTGTCTCCTTCCCGCAGCGAGAGCTCGGAGCGGTCCCTGGCCGAGAAGTCATACCTGGCCCTTGCGACGCCAAAGCTCCTCATGCTGCCCCCTGTGAGACAGAGCCCACATTGCAGCATGGAACAGCTTAAAGGAATAGTTTTGGGGAAACAGTCTTACCCCATTCCTCGCAGAGGAGTTTTCATGAGCGTTATCATCACCACTCATGTTAAACAGAGTTAAAGCAGATTTTAACTTACAATAAAGACTGGAGATGGCAAAAAGAACTCATGCGGCTATCATAAAGTCATTTCTAGACTCTTGCTTTTGTTCAAAATAAAGAAACGTGATAAAAATGAATATGAGAGCTCCATGATCTGTAGTGATCTGCACTTCCAAAACTAGGAGGTGGGTTGCTCTGTCATTTTGCACAGACATTTGCAAGTCACAGAGGACGACTTTGGTGATCACAGTGAGGACTGTAGGAGGTGATGGAGATCTTCTGTACCTGGTGTGAAATTGGGCATGTTGTCAGACAGGTTGCTTTGCTCCGGTTGTTTGAAAGGTATACAAAGTGTGGTGTCCAGGTCCTTAAAGTACTCCTTCAATGAGGTCTGCTGGTAATACTGAATCATCTCCTAATATGGGAGGGGGCGGGAGGAGAAAAGAAGCGTGAGAAACGTAAGAGAGATGTTAGTTGTGGTTAGAGAGGAGGAGCTGAGGTCAGCAGCAATCCAGCACTAAAGATAATGTTCAGCGGTAGGTTTGGTTTCTCTTGCTCTGAGGCAGTGCTTCAGCTTTATGACTGTGTATGACTTACTACTAGCTCCTTGAAGGCCTTCTTGTCGTTGATGCGGTAGAGGCCTTCACTAGAGGTGATCTTAATGTGTCTGATGTCCATGTTGAACCTGAGGGAGGAGAGAGGTGAATATTAAAAGCCACAGTCTGGGAACTCAGTCCACGTGGAGGCTGAACGGCAAACACAGCGATGGCTCTCCAACGACAGAATTGAGAATTTTTCACTTCTGCAAAGATGAATGGATTTTGTTGGCTCATGAATTATAAACAGATCATGCATTAAATGCTTTGTCAGTCTGGATTGTTTCCCTTGGTTTTGAGAGGAAGTGATACTTCGTTTACTGCACATTTACGCATTACACGTGTTTGGTGAAACAGCTCCAAATTTCCAAACCGTTTTTTGGATGGGGAACTTTTTAAAGAGGAGGTTTATTTTACAAGAGGATGACAATGCAGTATATTTCCTGATGACGTTTTGTATGATTTTATTAAGTTAAATGCTCCTTTGATGCAAAAAGATGTTCATCCTTCCATCCATTTTCTTCCACTTATCCGGGGGCCAGGTCGCGGGGGCAGCAGCCAAAGCAGAGCAGCCCAGACCTCCCTCTCCCCAGCCACCTCCTCTAGCTTGGCCAGTCGAGATATATAATCTCTCCAGCGTGTGCAAAAAAAAAAGTGCTCTTTCTTATTGTTTTAGGGCAGATATGCAGCTTATCCTTTAACAATTAAGGTTTGAAATGCAATCGGACCAATAATAGAATATTTTAAAAAATTGCTTGTAATTTGGCCATCTTCAAATCAACAGATAGATAATCAAACAGTACTTTAACTGATATATGTCTTACTTAATGCTGATAGCATACTCTCCTCCATCTTTCTGCCGCACGAGGAAGGTACCATCAGAGCGTGACATTAATAGGTTTTTGGCGGCCGTGCGGTCCATGTTTCCCGCAAACCTTCAATCACACAGAGAGAACGAGAGCGTCAGTTTTTATTTTGAGTGAATACTGTAGCCTCTGCAACATTAATTCACACAGTTATTTTTTGACAACAGTCACAAGACCAATCAAGTTACACTGCTATCAAACACACACTTTGTCACTACAGCATTACTTGGCCTTCTTTGACAGTTATAGACGTGAGAGCAGACAATGATTCAAATATGAGTGTTATTACAAAGAAACAATCATTTCACAAACAGCACCAAAGTGTTAAAAATTTAGGATCCAGACAAATGTGAAAAATGGTCAGTATGGCAAGCTTTGAGCCAAATTTGAAGAAATCCCCTGAAGACATTTGTGAGATATTTCATTAAAGTGGGTAGCCCTAAAACAAAACACCTCTGGCTTCGCTCTTCGCTGACAGCTAGTGGAAGAAGCTTTGCCTTTAGGGGTTTTTACCAGAAAGACTGTATAAAGACAAATAGTAGGCTACACTTAGTCCAATGCTTTAGTTGAAAGCCCATCAGTTCACACCTTAACCACATCTTAAAAAGCTATCAAATTAAATGTATCGGTTGCATTTCCCTGCACAAGCGTACATAATTCTGAAAAATACTTTCAAACGAGCTTTAAGCCGATGTTGTTCTCTACAAACTCTGATCAATTATTTTGATAATGGAAAGCTCTGTTCATAAGAAAAATTATGTTGTCTGACTGTACATGATCAGTCGTGTTCACTTTCCTGTCCTTAATGTCATACTTTTCATTACCACCAGGTGTCGCCAAACTGACACATTTTCTAACACGCTGTCCTTCAGGAGGGCAATGGTGTGATTAAAAAGCTGTTTTTTATCACTACTTTGAGGGCTCAGAATGCCGTCGTCATCGTCATCAACACGAGCCTGGGGGCGAATCACATATCACCACAGTGTACGGTACATCCCATCAGTTTGAGCGTTACAGAGTGTTCCAAACGCTGCCATTAAAACGCCTGTAATTTTCAGTATCGGGTTCTGCTTTTGCGTCTGTTAACTAGTACTACTCTATGTGTCGGCTCTGTGGTGTTTCCCACTGAGTTTTGCAAACACTGCAGCACTGTAAAAAAAAAAATCAGACCATGGTTAACCAAGGTAAGCAGAAGCTCGGCGAGCGAGCAATTCTGCCCCGTTCCTGTCAATACTCACCAGTTGAAGCCAGATAGGTCTTGGGGTGGCCTCTGGAAAGTAGTGAGATCACAGAAAAGTCACATATGAAAAGGCTGATAACAAGTTTTCATTTCCTTCTGCTTAATGTTTGTTTTCTTTACAGGAATATGCAAGCTGACAAAAAACACTTGGCTGTGCTAAATTTAGTCAGTTATTTGTTTGCTGTTCTGAGCTTATGCCTTTCTGGGAAATTAAATTATTTGAAAATGTTGTTTTGTTTTCAAAATGGAAAAGGTAGGGTGCTTACTGGCTGCTGGATTGTACTCACAGTGAGGTAGGGCTGAACCTTTTGGCAAGGGAACCATCCCATTAGACCACTGGTTAGATTTCTTCCCTATGTCACATAATAGAAAATAACATGATCAGACTGAGTCAACCGATCAGTCACTGAAGGGTAAATCAAGCAATCGACCCCAATTGTAAAAATATTTACTCATATACAAAAGATAGCAATCTGAGGTAAGTCACACATCAAAAATCTGTAAGCAGAGGTTTAATGAGGAAGTACTGTGAAGCATGAAAGAGCTGGCTGACACCTGATTTGTGAATCAATTTTTTTTGGTTAACTATTAACAAAATGTTAAAAACTATTTCACTGCGACATGTTTTAAAGTCCTGATGGATAAAATCACAGACACTGTGTTGAGCCCATTTATGCAGCGCTGACAGTGAGACGGTTCAAACGCATGAAGGTTTTTCACTCTTCTCAGCGCATGCTTTCTTTCTCATGAATGAAACTTTCAGTAAACTGTGCCACAGTGAGCCAGCGGGAACAAAAAGCACGGCCGCGAAACCTGAGCGGCTCTGTGGATTTCTGCCGTCAGATTACGCTTATTTTCCAAATCAAAACTGTCACACAGCATCGCGACTGCATGCAGATACAAGTGCAGGTTTGGCACGAGGGAGGAAGTGGAAGACTGAGACGCAGAGAGGAAAATGTCAAAAGAGACTGAAAAAAGACAAAAGCCTCTCACACCTACACGGTAACCACAGGAAACGAGCCTTGAAAAGTCTAAAAAATAATGCATGACCCCCCCTCACCCCTCCCCTTCTTCAGTTTACTGAATGCAGAATGGAGTGCATGTATATGGCTATGTTTTTTAGGCCTACCTCCCACCAGGGCAGCTCTGCGTCAGCGCGGGTCAGCTCAATGACGTCCCCTCTGGAGAGATGAAGCGCTTGGCCGAAGCCCACAGGAGGCGGCGGCATGCCATAATACTCCTGATTTACCTCCATCTTAGGATATCCTGACAGCAGAAAGAGAAAAAAGGAGAGGTTGTGATATTTGGAAGAGCTGCAATAAGGCAAGTACTCCCGGAAAAACGAATCAAACTGGATCAAACTATTCTCTGCATATTTTTAAAAACTTTTAATTTCAGATAGACAAAGTTTACCAAAAACATCCCCTATCCCCGCCTACCATGATGCTCCGTTTAGATAAATTAAACTGGGCTACCATTAACCACACACGAGTGGGGTTCCCATCAACATGCATAAATTGGTTGAAAATAGTCCACAAACTAGTTAATGGTTGTCGCTCTGATATTTTCTACCTTAAAAGAGGGCTCAGAAAAGAAGACTGTGAGAACATCTCATTCGCTGCAAGTACTGAACTCACGGCTCAATCGGTAAGAATAAAAAAACGAAGGGAATGAGGGGAAAGCACTTTCATTCAGACGTAAGCGAACCATCCTCATTTATTTACCAGCCCTGTTATGCAACTTGAATAAATCGGGTTGGGGGTATAGTACACTGATATGTTTGACAGGTGAAGCCAAATCACTTGCTGTGATGTTTCTGGGCAGAACTGGAGGGAGATAAACCAAGATATTGACCTCAGGACTCTGATTGACAAAACAAAAAGAGTAAGAATGAAAATATTTACAAGAGTGTTGCTTTTATTCCAGTCATTACAACCAGTGAGTCACAGTTCAGTCATGACTTTTGAAATATTACATAAAATGAAACCTAAAAATCCGTTGGTCACTCCGTGGGCTTTCGTAAATTCCTAAAGTTGAGACATCGCATTACAAACATAAATCTCTTTGAGGTTGCGTCAGAAAGAAAAAATCTTCAGAATCAAAAAGGTGGAGCTATCTGCCATGCTTATGCCTTCTTAGTAAGGGAAATAATCTTCTTCTGGTCAAGAGGCAAAAAGATAAGGTATTAAAACGTGCATCTAGCGATAAGATTATCAGCGTCAAAGAAAATGAATCAGACAGGCTGCAAAGTTTAGTTCCGTCGCATTTCCAGAAGACCAGCTGATTTCTATGCCAGCTCACAACAACAGATGACTCAGCAGGCAAACCTCATAAAGTGGGGTTATTTAATCCTGTAGCTGCAGCAAGCCACTCTGCAACCCACCTCCACCCCACTCTTTTTCATTCTGTGTCTGACGATCTCTACTCTGTTCTGTGCTGAGCTTTTGTTGCTGTTCTTCCTGCTTTATGCTTTACTCTTATGCACATGTAAGAACAGAGACAGCCATACCCTCTAATATAAATCAGTGCAGATGTAAACAATAAGACCCCGTGCACACAGACACACTACAGTAAAAAATACCTTCTTTTGACAAGGAAAAAAATCAGGTTGCTCGGTCAACAGCCGCAAGCAGTTGGGGAGACCAGAGATTAAGTGTGCAACACTCTCAACCTTAACTGAATTAACCAGCCACCTGATGGCTCTCAAAAAAGTCACAGTCAAACTTATACTGACTGCAATCAGTCAGACAGATTAGTTACAGATTGTTAACACGCTGCGATCTATTTTAGTCAGCATGGTTGCCAAGCGCCTATGTCACTTTGCACTTAGTGTCTTATAGAAAATAGATCACCGTTAAACACATCACAATAAAATACAACCATACAGGCAGGAAAAGCAGACTGGGAATACTTGCTGATAATGTGATATATAACTATCTGAATTATTTATGGTGAACTCTGCTGCTAATAGAGGAGAAAATGATAATTGTCCTGCTGAAGTTCTAGCTGTCCGACATAATAGGGTTTGGGTCTTTATCAGAGAAGATCACAGAGAGATTAAAGCTGATGGCAGAGAGGCTTTTAAAAATGGTCACTATATATAGATTTGGTTATAACTTTACAAACAAAAAAAGCACTTTTATGATAACACAACTCACAAGATATATGAATTGTATGTAGGTTATAACTAGGGAAGACACATCGCTACAGCTTTATATTTGAGTGTTGAACAAAAACATAACCTCAGAACCTGAAAGTCTTGTGCTGTATGCTTTCAACATGCTGGTAGAAGTAGGCTTTATAAGCTGATATATCATGAATTGCTTACCAATGCTGGAATGACCAGAGGACCTTTGAGCTTTATTCTGCAGGAGCAAAAGAAAGAAACGGTGAAGCAAAGTTTTGCGCAAGTCCCAAAGAACATCCATCCATTAAAACTGGCACATACAATAGTGGGAATAAAAAGCCCAAAGAGGCTTTATCCACCAGCTGAGCTGGAAGTTTACAGTATGAAATATATGTAGACATACCTTTTTTGCAGAAACAGAATGATCTGTAATTTTAAAAGCAGAATTGATCATTAGACTAATTAGTAGCGGTGTTTAAACACATACATATGCATGTGTGCACGTATACAGACCTGAGTTTCGTCCACAGGCGGGTACTCTGCCTAAACATTCTTTATGTGCTGCCATCTTACAGCGAGTGCAGCGATAGCCCTGAAAAAATATCCCCCTGCAGACACATTGAGAAATTTTACCTTTACAGGAGATTTCTTTTCTTTTTTTTTTGTTAACTTGTTAATACAGTTCCACAGGAGCTAACTTGTTAACTAGTTGGAGGAATAATAGAATAACAGAAGTACCTTAACAACATTGAGCAAGCTTTGCAGGAGGTGGTTTCCTCAAAGCAGTGCATCTGGAAGTCATGGTTATTTGCTGTGGAGTTCTCAGGACTCATATTTGACCTGTAAGCATAAAGCGAAGCTGTTTTGACCTCAGCTGGGGGGAAGTAGGCATTCAAACAGCTGCTTTTCAGTGCCAGATACTTTGGTACTTTCACTCTGGTAAAAGTACAAATCATAAGGTATCCATTTAGAGAGACTGGCGATGAAAAAGCAGTCAAAGCCAGTGCAGTGAGACTGCAAATAATGTAACAAATAGCAGGTTGATGCGTTAAATCAACAATAGAAATCCATAAAACTAAACGTTTCCATGTCCAACCTTTTTCAGATCCGCTTCTTATTTTGTATGTTCGACAACACAAAAGTCCGTCATTACATTACAAATGTAATATTTTGGAGGAAAAAACAATTAACAACCTAAAACCTGCAGCAACTTATCCCAGCTCTGGTTTGCTGACATATTGAGGTGTTTTGAAAGAGCTCACTGGTTTTTTTTTAGTCTATAAGTCTGAGTATAGTTTCTGGAACTTTAGCTGCTAAATATTCTTCATAGTTCTCTGATTGCTGTTTTTAGTGCTCAGCTGTACGTCCACATTTAATACTCACAGAGCCATCTCAAACTGTTCCAGCCATTTTTTCTTCAGTTCTCTGGTTTTGAAGAATAAATCATAGCCAGACCTTCCGTAGCAATCCAGCAAGAGGAACAAATAGGACCACTGTTCACATACAAAAACACACACACACAGTCAGTCCTATTGAGATGCCTTATGCCGATCTTGTTTTGTGTGTAACAGGTGTCTCAGTGCAGATTTGGAGACCTTTTTATTGTCCTTCTCTCCTGTGGTTTCATCTCGTATCTGGTAGCTGTGTAGTTCAATGATCTCTTTCAGCTCAAAAGTTTCTCCACTCTTTTTCTTACAAATAAACACGGCTTTATCAAAGAGGAACGCGTACCTGACAGACAGCAGAGCGCACACAAACGCAACGTCAAACAACAGCTTGTAACATATCAGATGAGACGTGCGTCAGCCACACACGCACCTGTCCTGTTTCGATCTTTTCTCTGAGCTGCAAATCTTTAGTTCTCCATCGATTTTGGGACGACCGTAGAGAGCTAGAGACTGAGTCTGAGGAAGGAGGACGAGAGGGAGGATGAGCAGAAAGGAAATACAAACAACAACCAAAGAGAGACTCATTAAAAATGAAATAGTGTAACCGCACCATGTTTTCTATGGAAAGCTGAAATGTGGTGATTTGCTTGATGATCTCATTGTCTCGTTTCACCTCATTAACACTCTGCGCCAGATCCTGGAAACACACACACATGCATGCACGAGGATTAAGTATCATACTTTCAGGTTACATACAAGTAGAAATACACAAATACACACACTTACTCTCATGGCATCTAGAGCTGTTCGCAGGTTCTCCTTCTCTGTTGAGTCAGTGGTGTGTTTTACCAGCTCCTGCAGACACAAGCAAGCCACGGCAAATTAAAGCTGCTGGATAAAACCAACTGGAAACTGAAGATACAGTAAGTACCATGTATGAAGTATAAACACATGCCTGTAATAGCAGGTGGTATTTGAGGACTCTCTGCATGGGGACCATGAGTAAATCTCGTAGAGAAAAACGTCCACTGTTTGCTCTCTTTGAACACTCCTGAGAGAGAGACAGACAGAGCGAACTAGTATTAAACAACAAGAAATGATGATCAAATAAATTTGCATGAAGTTATTTAAATATGTCTAAAATGGAGCGTGTGTTTCCTCCTCACCTCCAGTTTCATCCTGATATCCTCCCTCGCATTTGAAAGCTTGTCAAGGTGTTTTGTTGCCGCCTCCACCTGACTGCAGTAACGACCGTACAGTAACAGCCTGGCGAGAGATGGGATACATAAACATATTTTTCATACATTTGTTTGTAAGAGAAACAAGTGGATCTGTGTGTGTGTCTCTGCATGAGCAATATACCTCTCCTTGTAGTTCACAAACACCTGGAACAGATTCCTGGCTCCATTATTTAGGATAGAGTTCTGAACTTCTTCTAGCAATTCAGAATGGGTCTTATTCAAATCCTACACACACACACACACACACACACACACACACACACACACACACACACACACACACACACACACACACACACACACACACACTATGTAAACAAAGGTTTTCCATGAAGTGGGTATATCATGCAGGTGTAGAGGTAAACACCTTCTTTACCTGTACGTTGATGAAGATACTTTCAATGTCTTGTGGCTGGAGAAACCTTTGAAGAGGCTTCATAAAGTGCTGCACAGAAGAGCGAGTATGAGTGTTATTTTTAATTTTTTTTTTTGTGCATGAGTTCTCTATACTTGTGTGCTTGTGATGTATGATGAAGGATTGAAAGAGGTGTGGAAAAGGTGTATAAAAAGTGACGTTGTTACTTACGGAAAAATGTTTTTTGCAAATTTGTGATTTTAATTTCACAGAAATTCAGATTTCTTTTTTTTTTTTAATGTGTGAACTTTGAATTTCAGAAATATTAAAACATTTTTGTGTTAAATTTAAAAGATCTCAGAAATTCACATTTTTTCTCCCCCAGCTCCTTTATGTTTTTTAAGATGGGCTCTGTCATCGTCATTATGAGTCGTTTTTTTTATTGGCATATGAATGCACCGATCTTCTTTGATCAGACTGTGGGTGTGTGCACACCTGTAGTATAGATTGCAGTGTTTCTGAGTATTTCTCTTCCGTCTGTCTGATCTCCTGCAGGCAGCACTCTCTCTTGTCCACACCAGTTTTCTGCTGCTAAAGGGCACAAAAAAACGTCAAATGAGGGTTTTTTTGCTTTTGTTTGTACTTGCCTTATACAAAAGAAATGGGTTATGGTGTTTAAGTAGCAGTAGTTATTTAAACATTAACAGAGAAGTTTAATCAACCCCTATCAAAGTCAAACAGAAAACTTTGGCACATAGGCTCTGAGGCACTGCGGTTCCTTGACCCACAAAGACTTTCAAAAACCAAAGGAGGTTTTAAGAACATTAATAAGATTGGAAAGACAAAGAAAAATTATTATTCCTGCTACACAAAATTGTATTTAATATTTCAAACTGTCCTTCTTGCTCTTTTCTTACTGAATAATTCTGACTAAAAGGTTTCTAAAAAATCTAAAATAACATGCTTCGGGTGAAGGTGTATATATTAGACATCTGCAAGTAAAACTCTAATCTGATTAAGAGTCTTTGATATGCAGACTTCTCTGCCTACCGAGTCATAGCCTCACATGAGGTGATAAGAAACACAGTGAAACCCAGATTTTAGTGCAGAAGTACTTTGTTGGAAGACCTGCAAAGTTTGCAGGTTGCAAGTGAAGGCTACACCCTCCTTTTTGTTGCAGGTTACAGGTCACATGGGAACCACTCACAGTTTCAGGCGGTTCATCTGTCCTCATCAAGTCTTCATAGATCTCATCTCCTTCGTTCTCCTCATCCTCCACAAAGTCGTACAAGTCATCATCTTCATCCACTGTATCACTGATACACAAAACACATGCAAAGTACTTACTGTTATCACCTTTGGCTTTTTTTCTTAAATATATCTGTGCTGTATACAGAGCGTCACTAACCTGTACACCACCTGTATAGCTGGTGGAATATAACATTTCTCCACTTGCAATAAACCATCACATCTCCCAGTTTGATTCAATTAAAATTCAAAATGTCCTGACAAGACTCTTAAATTTAATTCTTAAAAGTAAAATAATGCAGAATTTTTGCTGGTAGTTTTCTGTTTGAGTATTTTGAACTTTTCTACAGGTCAAAATGTGGCATTATGAAAGCATTTCCTTGTGAAGATGTTAAAGTTTTATAGGAAAATCCTCAAATCATACAGCCACACAACAAAACGAGAGAGAGAAAAATTGGCAGCTATTTAAAACAATCTCTCTCCCTCCATTTAGACATTATAGAGAAAAAGGCTTACTCTATCTGGTCAGACAGGCCGCTGTAGATCTCCTCATCAAGAGTGCATCCCTCTAAAGGAAAAGGCCTGTTGAAGGGAAGGTGAGTGTGTTAAAGCAACAAAAAAGAGAGTGAATATTACAACTGAATAAAGGTTAATATAATGTGAGTAATTAAGCATGAATCTAGGTTCCAGGCTGAAGGACAAAACCCCATTACTGTGGTGCTGAGTTCCTGATGAGCCGGCGTATTCAACGGTAATGGAAAGGATTTAAAATTTTAAGTGCCCAGAAATCTAACAAAAACCTGTTATGCTCAAAATATAAAGATTAAATGCCACTTAAATTAATGAGTTACAAAACTTGAAACTTTCGGGAACGTTCTGTCAAGTTAAGAAACAACAGTCTTATCTGGCACTGAGGAAGTGCTGTTATCTGCTACACCAACTTTCAGCCTAAGAAAAAAAACAGCCACAAGTCTCTGGTCCATATAACCAATTTCAGTTGTATAAATATTATATTCTCGCTTTTAGGGTGGCATGGCCACAGACCAACAAAAAAGTAATCCCAAGTAAGCACTTTCACATCCATGTGGTAGGATAAGGGTATAACTTCATGTTGTGCAATAAACCATTTGAGACTAGTTATTTAAAACTCCATAATTTCCACATTTCTACAGAAAACAGTTATGATTAGGACATTTATTATAAAAAAAAAAAGTTGACCATCTTAAACAAGTTACTTCTCCCTTCTCTGCCAACGCATCTGTTTTCTTTCTGCCAGCAACGAAATCGTCTGTGTGATTTCTATAAGCCCCAAATATTTCAAGGAAGCAAACAGACAAATAATAAATGCTTCACACTAACAGATAACACACACATCAGATAATTAATAAAATACTACAAATTTAAAAATGCAGATAAAGCTTTTTACAATTGCATTTAAAGGCATTTGTTGCTACGTTTGGCTCTGGATGATGTCAGTGAGATCGCATTAAAGGTAGGTCGATCCAAATATCGGCACCAACAATAGTATTGGTATCAAATCGATAGTAGCATGATAGAGCATAGAAACAATGTATCGATTCTAAGTCCAGTATGTAATCGACTGCTTTAAATTAATTCTTTTTTGGGAAATGAGAGAATATACCTCAGACGTGCACCATGAAAAATGTCTGAAACTTTTTGTGTTGACTGTCACATCTATTTTATTTATAGCTTATAGCCCATTTACACAACAGAAGATGACCCAAAGTGCTTTGGAGACTGGCACATTTAAATACCCCAAAAGCTGAAAGTTGTGTTTTGTTGTGTTAACCCATTATTGTGGAAAGTAAAACTCACGGTGATTTGGTGGTCATTAAAATGTGTTCAGAATTTGCGAACTGATGATGATTCATCTAAAAATTCATGACACACTGCTCTCCCATACATGAGCTGCCTTTATAAGTTATGGGTATTTCTACTGGTATTGGCAGTACTGGCCCTGTATTTACTTGGCATGAGATCAACACCAAAATTTCCAGTATTGCACAACACTGGATCCGATATCCTGAATATGATTAGGATATGAGGGCTTATCGTAAGAAAGTCGCCTGAAAAGGAGAGCTGGATTGAAGGTGATAGTCTAAGAATACAAGCATGGACTTAGCAGTTAGCACAAGTGGTCCCTTTAAACTTCAATTTTAGTTACAGGCAGGAATGTACTTACTGAAATCCTCTTTGGACAGCAATGGACGAATGAGACAGGGTGGACAACGTATCTATGACCTTACACAGACAGAAACACAGAAAGAAGTATAGTACACAATTAACAATCTTGTACAGAGTGTGGGAACACACACTGGCAGAGAAACTGTAAAACTGTTTAACACTTTAAATGTGAACACTAAATAATGGCCTAGTTTCACTCTCGCTCTGTTTGACAGTTCAATTAAAAAGAGCATAATCACGGTGGGTGTTGAAATTTCATGTGAAATGTGATCAGAAACATACAAAAACAGTGGTTAAAATGAAAGTGAACGCTCTATGTTTAAAGGAAAGCATGTATTAGCAAGTTTAAATGTTGGTTTATAACTTACTAACCAAGTAAGTAAGGGGCAGTTTGTTTTTGTCACACATTTTGAGCTTCTTTGACATGCTTTTTCACTTTTCAGCATGTTTTCTTTCTGTGTGATGCCACTTGACTTGTTTCAGCTGAAACTTGTCTTCCAACACTTCTGGTTAAGTAAAAAAAAAAAAAAGGACTAAGGAATACATTTCTCAGTCAGCATTTTTCGGTCTAATTTCTGCTTTCATTCAAGACAGAAAAAAAGAGTAAAGATGCAACAAGAAGTGAAAGTCTGTGGTTCTGAGAAGTCCTGTGGAAAAGAAAATCAGTGAACTAATTCAAACTGCTATCTTAGTAGCAGAGAATTCAATAGAAAACACTAAATAGCTTTCTGATGAAGTGGTGGTTAAAAAAGATCCAAACAGCTGTGTGAGAGAACAGATGTTTCCCATACTAAAATGTTTTATGCTTAGCTAAGCCCATCGTCTGCTGTCTGCTTGCTTTCTGTTTAAATGCATCAACCCCTTCTTTCATCCTTATATCCACCATAGGATATCAGAAGTTCCACTTAAGAGAAATGTCTATGTTAAATCTTGCGATGATGGCTAGAAACCACTGAACTAAGCTGTATCAAAAGCAATTTTTGATGTAAGCTCTGCTATAACAGCAAAGTAGAGCTCACACACCGACGGGTAAGCGTTAGCAGTTTAATAAAGCAATAGATTATAATAAGATATCTCTCGGAGCAGGTTTTGTGCCGATGGACTTTATTTACTTGTGTACAGGATCTACCACACCCATGTTTTCTACATTAAATTGTTATGGGTGACTGAGTGGAAGCTGCAAAGTGAAACGAGAAGCTTAGTGACAGTAACACACTGTAAAGTTGATGAAATGACCCCCCCCCCTCCAAAAATAAAATGTCCTGATGACTCATTTTGAGGACATGGCTTCATCTTAGCTTGCACAGACAAAAAAAGTGCTCATTTCAAATCCACTCTTGGTTGCTTTAAATCGCTGCACTGCATAGAAAGTGAAAGAGAACTGTGGAGTACTGCATTCATGCCTTTGCTCTGACACTTCACATTAGAAAATCACCAAGCTACTTCCTGTTAGGGCTTTGTGGGTGTCTGCAAGCTGCAGTAAGGCGTTAGGACTTCATGCTTCACTTTAGACGTCTGCCGTAATGACTGAGCTACGAGTGCATCATGAGTTCCCCTTTCAGGTACAATTCTGGGTTCTTCAGATGTTTAAATTTTTATTCATCGTGTAACCATCAGGAAGAGATTTCATCCGTGCAAGATACAGCAAATAAACGACCGTAAAAAGACGATGACACAAAGTAATACACACTTATCCTCTGGGACAAGAGGAGCAAGGAGTGCCACAAATGATGGCCTGGACCTGATCTCAAACTCAGTCAAACAGAGTCAGCCTGAGGCAGCATGACGGGACACTGAGGCAAGCTAAATCTACAGGAGAACTGTAGTGCGATTCTCCAAAGTGCAAGAGTGCCTGGAGAATTTGTTTCAAAAGCAAACGTAAAATGTGGTCACAACATGAATGCAGTTTTTCCTGTTTACTACATTTAGTGTAAAGCTAAAAGCTTTGGAGCTTCATCGTGATAGCGCAGTGGAGAGAAGAGAAGAAAGGAAGGGTGAGGAGAGAGAAGACACGTGCTGGATGGTTCGGGGCAGATTCAAAACCCAACTTTGTTTAAAGTTCATCAGTAATTAAAATTAACTCAGGGAATATGTCCGAAAGATAGATTTTTGCATGGTGATACCTTTCCAAAGTCCCGAACATCAAACAGATCAAAGGCTTCAAATAGTTCGTTCTTCTTCAGATGAAACTTGTCTTGACAAACTCCCAGGAATGTCCGGATATTCTTTAAACACAGGAACTAAAAAAAAAAACAGAAACACAATCATCACTTTTTTTATAAGTTATATTATTCAATTCAGTTCAGCTGATCTATAAACCAAATAACCATAAATATACATGTGCAATTTTTACATGATAACAAATATGGGCAAAGGGATTGGGCCATACCTCTTGTATCTAGGCTTTAATATGTAGTAGTGCAATATTTAAACTCATATTTAGTTGTTTTTGTTTTAGATGCATTCTGCTTGTGCAGTGTGGATCAGAGTGAAGCTGCATTTCGATCACGTGGATGTCCCGCACATATTGCACAACTGACAATAAAGTTGACTTTGACTTGAACATTTATGAAAGCATGGGTTGTTCTAAAGAGCTCGCTGAATGTGTTGGTATCGTAATAATTTGTGAGATTTCTTCCCTCCTACATGCTGCAACTCGGCTACAAAGATGCAGTGCACATAAGGTTACAGAGCGAGGTCACAGACTGCTGAGAGACACACGGATACATGGTGCACTAAAATTTCCAACACTCTGCTGACTCAATAACTGCAGCGCTCCAAACCACCTCTGGCATTAACATCAACACAAAAACTGTACGCTGGGAGCTTCATGTAATGGGTTTAAATGGCCGAGCAGCTCCTGTGGTCCAGTACATTTGTCCATACAGTGTATTCTAGCCTTACTCTGGATCCTGAGTAATCTGTTTTTCAATCAGTCAAGTTAAATAAATGTGTATAATTCAACAGACTCACTCACTGATTTAAATATGTAGGTAAACACAGGTGTTGGTAATCACATTAATTAAGGCTCTGTACTTAATCTGAGAAGAACTCTTGATTAATATTATTAGTAAGATCTGAAAAGCTCCATACTTTGTGTCCGAATGGCAGCCATGAAACAGGTCTACTGGGTTTTTCCTGGTCTTCAGCGGTGTTGACTGTATTTCTTATCTTACTTATCAGAAATCTATATTTTCCTGTTTTATGTTTGAACAAACTTCCCCCAAAAACACTATTATAGTGATTTTTCACTGGAAGGCCATCAAAACCTCCAATCTTTGTTAAACACAGATGGTTTAAGTTACGAAATGTCTCGTGTTTTTTAGAAGTGACAATCAAATGAAACGAGCAACTGATGATGCCACAATGGGCTCTGGGAACGTGTGATCAGCCTTTATGACTGTGCTCAAATACTTAGTATATATTTAGTGTAATATTTAGTAGTTCAAAATATTAACAGAAATGTTAATGAACAGATCCATGAAAACAGGAACTATATTAACAAGTTAAAAAAAAAAAAGATTTCTCTCAATAGTTAAAAATAATTTAGAAGCAAATCAAAAGCAGTCGAAAAGAAAACACGTCTTTTTTAGCTACAATTGTAACAAATCAATAAAAACTTGACAAGTTTAGAAAATTGAAAGATTACAAATGAATAATAAATATCTTCAAAGCCAACGAGCCTGTTTGAGAAGGAACAAGCTGCTGTCTTTCTTTCAACACTTAGATTCCACATACGCTTTGTTACAGCCCTGACCAGACTGTAAATACTCATCAGCAGCACGGACCACGTAACCATCAAGCACAATGAGCTAAAATGTGTGCCACTAAAAAGAAGCAGTTCGAAGGACATCTAAAATATGACTGCAGAAGAAACCACACGGAGCAGAGTGTGCAGTGCAACTGACATGGTGGTCAGACATATGCCGCTTTACATAACTTCCTGCTCTGTGTGTGTGTGTGTGTGTGTGTGTGTCTCTCTCTCTGTGTCTCTTCAGCAGTGGGAAATGCGGAACTCTAATTTGAGAAAAGGGGAAACATTTAGTTCTGACTGATACTGCTGCACACATCATGTCGCCCTGCCAGGAGATCACATTAACATGCAATCAAGTATTTGTTTTTACACTACTAAAATAATCCTTATTGCAAGAGCACAGACAAGATTGTCTAATTGTGTAATTGTGTCAACAGGTGTGAGTGTGTGTGTGTATGCACATTTGTATACGCCTGTGAGTCTACGTCACAGTGTACACGTCCGGCCTTCTGTTAATCAGCGGATGTTTCTTAACCACTTTTGACCTCATAGGATTTCCCAGAGTTTCCCATGCATATGTCAAAGGCCATTAACTCCTGCACTGTTTGCAGATCTCCAGTAAGGAGGGCCTTCTTAAGATTTCAGCTTAAAAAGGCCCAACATGCTCTACTTTAGGTTATGATATTCTACCATCCTGTCTTTCAAATGTTTTTAACTCATATTTGCCACCCTTTTAATTATTTCATGCCGTTCAACCCTTTACCCTTTTGTTTTGTTATTTTAGCTAATGTGTTTTTTAGCTTGCATGCACTGTCAAAAAAATTTTTTGGACAAAGTTGAAAAGACGAGGAAATGTAGGCAGGAATCAACAGGACTTTTTGAGAGTTATATTTAAAAAAATGCATAGCCTAAGTATGTATTAAAAATGAATATATTAGCAATATATAAGAAATAACGCCCTTATGTCTGTGTTGTAAATGTACTGGAGCTAACACCTGGCTAGCGTAGTGTAGCAGAAAATGTGAGAAGATAGGAAGGTAGTCTGCCTGCTACAATCCAGAAAAAAAAAGGTTCACCTAACCACATGCCATACCTCAAAAACATTGCTTGTAGTTTGTGAAATCTCTGCAAAAACTGAAGTCAGCTGTTTCTGCTCCCATTTCACACAACCAGCCTGTTTTCTTATCTTTATGCTAAGCTAAGCTAAGCTAACCATAGAATGGTATCAGTTTTCTCATTTGACTGTCTACAACAAAGGTATACACAAAATATTAGGCATATTCAAAGTGAGGAGAAACGATAAGAGGTGAAGGTATTTTTATCATATCCCTTGTGGAGTATACTCTGTAGAAATATGATCAAATTAAAGCACTTTCCAGCTGCCAGTGCGATTACGGTGCTTCGAAGTCGTTCATATGAGTCCAAAAGTTTCTAATTGTCAAATAAGAAAATAGTTGACATATCACAAAGAGTCTTGCTTCGAGCACAAATCCTGAATTTTCCTGAGCTGTGACTATTCTGGATTACAATGCAGCAATTTGGTATCACCAAATCCTATAAAAGTGAAGAATAAATTTTTAAATTGGAAAATGTTGACAAAACCCCTGTGTATGAAGAGATAATTAAATAACAAAAATTTTAGAGGTTTTTTTTAAACATTTATTTATTATTTCTCTTTGTCTTCTAGTTGTCTCCTTTTGTTCTCCTTCATTATCATTATCCTGATCACTACATGCTCCCGGATGTACCGATAATGACTGAAGCATTTTCCTATCATGCAGCATCAGGGCCTCAGTAAGCCATGGTGGTAACAATAGCAATGTCCTATGGAAATGCATCAGGAAAAAGTCTGGGTGTGTGCGTATGTGTGTGTCTCTGTCATTGTGTCTTACCTGCGACATCTGTGGGCGTAGGTTGATCTCTCTCAGGTTGACAGCCTGAGGCAGCAGGTTGTTGAGCAACTGGCAGAGCAGCACGCCATCTCTCAGAGCCTGAGCCAGGTCGCACACCTGTCATAGCGCACACACAGAATTAATTTGAGGAACTGAAACGAGTTTGTGTATTCACACACAGGTGAATATGAATGTGTCGCTGCTTATTTACCTGTGCACCCTCCAGAGTGACCCTGTGGTTCTCTGGAAGAACTCGGCAGTCGATCAACCACATCGCGCACTGCCGCCACAGCTCCATCTTGGTTTTCTGAATGAAAAATAGAAAAAAGGGCAAACACACAGACAGAACTTAGACATGCGGCGTTCAATCAAATGGAGAGCAAAATGAATGTTCAATCAGAAAGGCGCACAGCAGACACTCAGCAATCCCTATCACGCCGTCATTCAGTGAAACACCTTTGTTGAAACTCAATGCAACAAAAAAGAAAGTTGCCGCTGTCTCAGTAAACCTGATCGTACGAGTCCAAATCAACGCAGGACCATTTAACCATCGGTCCTTACCTTCACTGGTTCCTCCCGGCACTTCTATGTGTTCTTTCTGATGTTAACCTCCCTGTCTTCCTTTCATTATCTCATTTTCAGACTTCGGCGCTCTTGTTCTGTCGTTCTTCCGTGGTGGGTGTTCTGCAGAGCTGCACTGTGTTGAAGGCTTTTAACTTTTTTCCCGCAACTTCCTTTTTCCTCTGACGCACCCTCTCTCTCTCTCTCTCACTCACACACACGCACACACACACACACATACACACACAAAAAGCTGCTGCTGCTGCTGCTGCTGCTGTTGTGACAACTGGCACAAGCTGATAAAAAAAGAGTGAGACTTGATGAAAATGTATGTGAGACATGAGACAGAAAAGCAGCAAGTAAGCCGCTGGACTGTCAACAAACAAACATTACTTGTCTAGTCATCTACGCACTGATATTTCGCCTCAATAAGGATTTTTTATCCACTTTTGTGGCAGTAAAACGCTGCAGGAACCAAACACACATCAATAAATCTGTGAAATTCAAAATTACACTGCAGAGTTCATATTTAATCTGTCCTAAAGCTCAACAGCAGAGAGACACACTGTCTATCAAAGGAAAATCCTCGAGCTGCCTAATGAATAATGAAACATCTCCTCAAACACTCTGACAGCACCCAGGGGTGATTTTACCCTCATGTTGGCACTTAAAAAAAAAAAATTCACAGCTGAGACGCCCCAAAATCAAAACTCATTCAGATGTAACATCTCAAACTAAATCTTTATGAATTTCTTTTTGTGCGACTAAAAACAGTGGAAGTACCGTCTAGTGATATCAGTAATTTAAGCCTTCACTCATTAACAACAAAGCAGGAGAGCAGTATTTAGTCAAGTACAATTTTGGGATATTGTTATCCATATAAGTACTTCCACTGGTACTTTGCATTTTTACTCCATCCAATATATGAGAAGGAAATGGAATGGCTTTTGCACATTTTACTTGCAAAACATACAACTGTTGATTTCAAATTTCAATGCCATCTATGTTTTTTTGACGGTTTGTCCAGTTCAGAGTGACAGGAAGCTGGTAAACCATGAAGAGCTTGCCAGTCTACAGGACGCTTGACACAGAGAGTCAGACAACTGCTCACACTCGGCTTCACACTTACAGTGAATTTAGAATCACCACTTAACCTAACGTGCAAGCCCTTAAACTGTGGGAGGAAGTCAAAGTACTCAGACAGAGAGCCTATGCAGTCACAAGGATAATATGCAAAATCCACACATTGAATTTTCATGCAGTGTTGTGCACATCACTACAAATTTGTCACATAGTAAATAATAGATAGAGCCACATAAAAATGTAAACATTGTTGATTTTGGCAATTTGGGGGGCATTGTAGTTACTGTTACTTATCATAATAAAGATAAAATTAGATTACAATCCTTTCCTCAGAACTATAAAGTTGCAATATTAACACGTCTATTCGAGTCCGGAATGCTTTCCACTGTGAGTTATCTGTATTTTTAAATATCAGATTTATCTTTCTAAATTTATGCTGGTGGTATGGCTTCTTGGAGACTGCTGAGCTTTTTTTCAAATATGCATTTATTTTTAAAATGGCCGATAACTTTTCACTCAAATCTCTGTTCTGAGGTGGCAGGAAATGTGTCAAAATGATCTGAGTGTCTAGGTTAGAGTTGGAAGGGGGAAAAAGAAAGAAGTATGGAAGAGCTGTTTTGCAAGAAAAGTCGGTTTAACTTATGGTGAACAGCAACCACTGTGGCCACAAGATGAAATTGCAGGATTACAGTAATACCATTACTGATGATTGAGCAACATTAGGCGTTACACACATTTGACCCAAGCGTTCACAGAGGGAGAGTTTTATGGGTATTTCTTCTTATGGTGGCATAGTCTTGGTTTAAAATATATGGACGGGAGAGTGAGCTGATTCATGTAGACCAGGAAACAGAAGAGAAGACGTGACTGATGAAGGGTATGACGCACCTCCCTCGTGTTTTAGTCAAGGCTATTACATATCTTAAATTTCAAACAGGTGCTAATGATGTGATTATGATGGAACCCTAAAGCCCTGGGTTGAGAGCTAGATAAAAAAAGGCAGCAGATCTTCTGGAGGTTTGTAAGGCTGTTTCACAGCTCATCCAACAGGCTTCTTCAGCTCTAAAAAGCAATATGGAGAGTCCCAGGTATTTAACCCCTAGTGGGCGTTGTCCCCTTTGGAGGTGAACCAGGTCGTTGAGCCACTATTGATCATGTTAGTCATAACATAAGCTAAGGTGTGGAAAAAAAAGACATGGGCCATTACCATCACTAGTGGTTAAGGGCGAACCTACTGTGAGACCTTGTCCCCAAGCCATCATGAGACTTATTGAGGTCACCTGACACAAGGTGTGAGTGGGGGTGAAGCATCTGGGAAGACTGCATCATCGGGGGCTGATAGCTGGTGTCATAAATTACCACCTGTATTCAACGCTGGTTGTTCACAGTGGACATAGATCAGGGGTGTCAAACATAAACATAAACATTTCCTAATGTTGTAAACCTGCTCAACATTTGGCAATAAAACCCTTTCTGATTCTGATTCTGATTCTGATTCTGATAAGGCCCGATCCAGCCCACTGGATGGCTCTGGAAAATGTGAAGGACAGCATAAATTTTGGATTTTTAACTCTACTTTTTTTTAATGTTTTACAGTTTTTCCTACAGGTAAAGACTCTCCCATGGCCATTCATACTGCACCAAAGTAATCAAGTAACAGATAAACAGTTAAATTCAGAAATTTAAATGACAGAAAAGGTCTCGTTGTACAATAATTTTTGCTTGTTTTTTGTCAGTTAACAAAGACTTTCTCTTTTATAACTAAATGAATTGAGTGCATTGAGCTACCAGAGCTTTTTCTCTAGTTTTACACATTTATTTTATACAGCTGACAGATTTATTTCATTCACTGCAGCAGCATTTCTTTGTTGTGTAGAAAGACTGATGTGCATTCTTGAAATTGCTCTTCTTTATTTTTAATCTCACTGATTTAATGTATATTTAAAATTCTTTACACTGACAGAAAATAGACTACCACTGGTCCGGCTAACTTAAGTGGGCTGTATGTGGCATCCTCAAAAGTATCCTTTGTCCTTTAGGTGCGTTTGTACAGCAGAGTCCTCTCCTGTTGACGAGGCTATTCTATGTTGAACCTTGTGTTTATAGAGCAGGTGTTTCATCTACATAGAGGTCCGAGCACTCCTCACTGCCCTGCACAGCAAACACTATGTTGTTTAGCTTGTGTTTTACCCTCGGGACGAACCAGTTTGTATCTGGTTGTGATGTCATTTTTGGAGAAAATACTTCATTCATTCAGGGCTTCTTCAGTCCTCAAAACAAAAAGTGGATTTCTCATCACCCACTGGAACTCAAAGTAGCTGTGATCAGGACCTCTACACCACTGGGAGAAGAGCATTATCTCTAAGGGAAGACAAAAAGAAGAGGAGTACACACATGTTGGCCTAAATCAAATCAGCAAAGATGCACAGGAAAAAATGTCAGAAACCAAAATGAATACCAAATGGAACAACTGTCGTCCTTTATGTAGCAAGTTTGTCAGAGAAACTAAAGTTGCCTTTTTTTAAGCTCTCAAGACTACTATGACCTGGATGACTGAAACTATGGTAAATGATAACCTTTACTCCACTGAAGATTAGGAAGTTTACCACCTAAACAGAATTTAATGCTGTCGAGTCACAAGACTACAACTTTTTCCTGATCCCTGGGGTGTAACCGTATCAGTAATACAATATCGTTAAAACTGAGTTTTTCCTTCCTACTGTCACCATGTGCTTGCTCAAAGGGGCTCATCTGATTGTGGAGGTTTTCTCTGTATTATTGTAGGGTGTTTACCTTAAAATCTCAAAAAGCACTTTGAGATAAATAATTGAACTAAATTCTCACAGGATGTTAAAAGTAAAAAACAACTCACAATCCACATTCAATCAAAACGGACATCAAACTCATATCTTGCTGGAGAGAATGGTCCAAATGTGGAGTGAAGCCTTGAAACCAGACTATGCAAATAAATGATGGCACCCAAAATGTAAGCAGCAGCATCTGACTATTCACACTCTGTCCACAGACCTGCTGCTGCTTCTCATAATGTTAAATTCATTATGCTTTTATCATGCTTCATAGCATCCTCTGTGCTCCACTCCCCCCCAAAATTAAGATTCATGTTAATTATATAGCACTAGGTTGTAAAACAAGACGCAAGATAATGTTGGAATAAATAATTCATCCAGAAGAAAAAAGCTTTTATTCATGGTGAAACGCGCAGGATGATTTCAGCCTGAGGAAATGAACTACTGTGAAGTCTGGTGGTACAGTGGCAGATTGTGGCTCTTGGTATTCTTTGGGCTCACCTCACTAAAAGTCATCCATACTTAAAAGACAGATGTGTTCAATGTAACCCTTTCAGTCTTGGTTCGTACACACGCAACAATAGAGGGGGATGTTTCCTGTCAAGAACCTGGCACTGTACCACCATCATGGAAGATGTTGAAATCCCTTAAGTTCCCCTTTATGAATCAAAAAGCGAGGAGGGTTCTCGATCAAACACTGATACAGCCTCCCTTACATATGCGCCTTTAAACATCCTCGCTGGGAGGAGCTACGGTGAGAGAAAGAGATGAGAGGGAGGGAAACAGGAAGGCATGCTGGTTTAATGAAAAGCACTCGGCTCAGCAGGGATTTCAAACCTTTATGTTGAGAGGCCAAACAGCTTCAAAAGTCTTGTTCTAATAAGACATTAATCCTGCACTGTTTACTTTCCCCCTTTGCAGGTAGCCTTTCACTTTCCAACAACTATTCTGGCTCTGTATTGGCCAGCATTGGCCTTGCTGAATGCAATCAGCCTTATCAGCAAACAAGAACACACTCACTGGTGCCAGTTGCCAAGATAATTATCTGTGCCAAATCAATATTGCACCATATGATGATATAACACGATCACATCAAAGTCATATCAAAAAGAAAACAGCATTTTGTATGAAACTTCAAAAATACTTAATGCTCCATAGTGTCTGTAGAAAAAGTAAACACCCAAACTGTCCCCATTTAATTTCCTTAGTTACTGACACTCTTTACTTTCAGATTAACATACTGCGGCTTTACATATGCTGAGCACTTGCCATCAAATTGAGTAAATTGCCTTTTGTTGTATAAAACTGGCAGGTCTGTGTCACTTTTCACTTCAACACTGGGTGTCACCCTCATGCAAAGCACCAGTATTCCTGCAGGGACTGTATCTCACAACATGCTACCTTAACAGACAGTCAGACAGGTTGGAAGACATACCGCTGGGCCTGCATGCCTATCTCTGACTTGACATGCTGACAGCTGCCTAACATTTAATATCCCCCTTCTTGTTTTTTGGAACTCTGTATCTATCTCACGGCATGTCTCTACCTGCGCTCTCCACCTACCGAGAACTCAAGAGGATTCCTGTGATGTGATTTGCCGTTTTGGGCAGGGTGCTGTGTTCCCAGTGTAAAATCTGATTGGCTTTCTGTTGACCCCGCAGGTTTGAGGGGGAGCGGGCTTCCACTGTTACCACAAACAGAAAGTGAGAGGCAGACTTAATGATATAAGAAACTTTGACAAGAACTACTCAAAGAAGGGAGGAAAAGTAAGGAAAGAAAAAAGCAGAATGAAAGAGAGATATTAAAAAGAGAAGAGACAGAAGCCTCCCAGAGTGAGACGGGGCACCCAGTAAACAGGTAGGCGTTGCATACTGTAGCTGCTGCAAGGCAAACTGGACTGTCTGCTTGTGTTTCTAGCTGGCTGCTTTCTGGAAGTAAGCTGATAATCAGGCTGATCCTTCATTTGTGTTTCTTCTAAAACTCTTATGCACAGAAACATGTGCAAGCATGTGCGTGTTTGCATATGTGCTGGTATGTAATCCGTATCTTCCCCCCCAACTTGCTGTTCAGACATGAATAATCGCTCCATCGCCTGGTGGCTGAGACAGATTGGCCTGCCCCAGTACACCAAGATACTTGAAAATGAATATTATGGTCTGGAGGTATGAACAGTAAATATTCAAAATGCATATTTTTTCTTTTTTTTTTCCTTGTACCCTAATCATTGCCTTTTTTTAAATGATGTTCCCGGCCTGGCTTTGTTTGTTTGTTTACTTGTTTACAGGGTTTGCTGAATGTGACGGACGGAGAGTTGAAGGATGCAGGGATAGAAGATGCAACACACAGAGAAACCATCCTCAACCAGCTTTCAAAACAGAGAGAGCGAATGGACCCACACTACGGTGACATGCATTCGCTAGATGCATTTGCACGTACACACAAGGGCTGGGAAGTTTGGAGATTATGTATAAATATGCTGATTAAATATTGAAACGTACTGGACGACAGCATATAAAGTGGAGCATTATCACATCACAGATTACAGTTTTGTCAGGCTTTCTTTTGGTAAATCATGTATTTCAGTTGTTTATCCCACTCCACTTACATCCTGGAAGATTTTGGTTCATACTGACATGACAAAAGTAAATGTGGTCATGGATGTGCAGCCAATAAACATGCAGCACATCCATGACCACATTTCCCGTTTCATCACATCCTACAACATGCTCTATTGGATGCATCCATGCTTGCATCCATGTCTTTTTATGCTAAGTTCGGACCTTGCATCCAAGCAGAAATCAAGACTCATCAGACCAGGCAATGTTTTTTCTAATCTCCTACTATCCAATTTTGGTAAATTCAAGCGCACTGTAGGCCTCAGTTTCCTGTTCCTAGCTAAATAGAGTAGCACCCTGTGTGGTCTTGTGCTCTGAAGGGATTTAAGGTTTGACATGTGTGGTCAGAGATGCTCTTCTGAGTACCTCGCCTCTAATGTCTGGTTATTTGAGTTACTGCTGCCTTCCTATCAGCTCAAAGCTGTTTGGCCATTCGCTCGTGACCTCTGACATCAACAAGTCGTTTTCACCCAGAGAACTGCCACTTGTAAATTCTTCAGATAATTGTGTGGAAAAATCCCAGGAAATCAGCAGTTTCTGAAATAATCAGACCAGCCTGTCTAGGAGGCAGCGACCACGCCGTGCTATATATGCATCAACATGTGTACCTAACAAAGTGGCCAGTGAGTGTATGTCTCTGTTACGACAGAACACAGACAGAAAGATAACATCTTATCTTTGGTTGATTCATCCTTAACTTTGAGAGAGCAGAATCTGTTAGAATAATTAACGCAGTGCGTGACGAGTCAGTTTATGAAGTCAAATGTTATCTTTTTAGGGTTTTTTCTGGCTCTTGGTGCTTAGTATAAATGAAAGTAGGTGAAGATCTCTGAACGAATGATGAACTCACAACTTATTTAATATCTGGCACAGTGCATGCTTGGAAATAAACAAATATGCTGAACAGTTCTGTGGATGAAAACACGAAAACTAACAGACTTTAATCACCAATTAATTTAAATTAACATTGACTATGTTTTTTTTTAATTCCAGCTTCAATTCTAACGGACAGTCAAGACAGCGGTACGGATCTTGTCTTCTTCAACTCTTCTTTAACTCTGTTTCCAGCATGTCAACCTGTGCCATTAAAAATGTCCTTCTGTCCTCTGAGGTGGGCAAGTCATAAAGCGCAGAGTGAGCCGAAAATATTCGCTGGGATCGTCCATGGATCTGGTGAGCTCGCAAAGTTTGCACTGCAAGCTGTGAACATCACAAAACAGCTGAAGTCCTAACGCAATGCAGACAGCTGCTCCAGAGGCAACACTAACTGGGGATTTGCCTTTGCGTGCAGGAGAGGCCGAAGGATCTGTTTCGTCAGAGTGTTCTGCCCCGCCTCCAGCGCGCTGACAAGAAACATCGCCTGTCGGCCTCCTGCTCGCAGCTCCGCCCCCTGGACGAGGACAACATCAGTAACAACACCTGTCAGGACAGCAAACACAGGTACAGTGACCCCCGCCTCCACCTTCTGGCTAATGATTACATTTGACCTCACAAAGTCTAAGTCAGAGTTTGTAAGGCGGGGCAAACAATCAGTTATCCATAAATGGGCCTGAAAAGACATTACGAATGAAAAGCCTTTATGAATATTAAATGACAGGATGTTACGCTGCACTGAGTCCCACCTCCCACTGACGAAGGTCAAGAACTCAGTGACAAAGTGAAAGTACGCGTCTGCAAGTGTTCAATCCTTACAGTCCAAACAATTACAAAGAAGAAGATTTAGCTCCAGACTATCTCCAGCAACAAAATCCAGTTCATTCAAATTACAAAAAGCATGTATTTTCACTCTATTCCTGGTAAGTGGCAACCTTGACCAAGTCATGTCCTTCCTAAACCCATTGTTCCAGTTTGTTTGAATCATCCAGAGACCTTATGAAGAAGATCTCCATAAAAGAATCAGTTAACTGTTATTTTCTCTCAAAACAGGCAGCGATGGAGTTTTTCAGCAGATCTGAGATGGAGAAACAATAGTTTAGCATCCTATGTCTGAGGGCAGCTGTAGACGTGGATATTTGAACATTTGAGCATGTAAAACCAAACCCACCTAAATACAGCTTCAAGTGTGTGTGAAAAGATAGTTTTATAATGTGTGAAGTGATCGTTTACATATTAGCATATCACCTCCTTTCTATAGGTCTGCTCATCACCTCACCTGTAATCAGTTTTACTGATCCAAAGGCTATTTATATCCAATATATAACATCCAGTCATGCACTTTTTAAATTTTGAGATGCCTGTGTGTAAGATTTCTGTTGCTCCTCCTCAGTGGATGTGACAGGTCAGGAGCAATTTATCTTTCTATTATCAACATCTGTTAAAGTATAAAGAGGCATAAAACAAACAGCATTTGTTGTGCTGGAGAAAGACTTAGTAAAATCTGTTGATGAGGAAAGCATGTGCAGGAGTGCTATAATACCAGGGTGATCGGTTTCCAATAAACTGAATGTGGGGCAAACACTGTGTCTGTGTGGGACAAAGTGGGACATGTCAACAATGCTGAGAGACAGACAGGTACATAGACAAGGTATGCTACTCTATCTATCCATAGACTAGCATACCTTGTTTTGAGCAATATCTGACAGTTTTAACCATTTTCATCCAAGAATGAACACATATACTACGTTTACGTTATTTTTTTCCCATCATATTCAACAAAAAAGCTTTTTGGTGACTTGTAGCGTTCCCTGATGGTACTAGACAGGATAAGCTTCTTCTGACTAGAAAAGTGCATGACCTGCAAAAACAAGTCAAAATGTGGGACAATGCTTCATGATGTTCCTAGGACTAGGGACAAACATGTTGTCCACTCCCACATAAAGAGGCAAATCTAGTTACTCCACGTAACACTGGTTACTAAATACTGCTTAGATTATTCATATAAAATATAAACTTAGTAATCATGCCAGATTGTAAAAGGTACCAGCTACTCAGCAGTATATAAAGTAAATAAAACAAACAGCAGCTGCAACATTGTGAACTGCTCTGTTTTTTATACTAACTATGTTTAGGCCATATTTGGATGCTATTGCTTTTCTATGCAGGGACTTTTACTTGTGCAAATATTATAGACTGTAGTGCAGTAATGTTTATGTTTTGGTAAATCGTCTTAACACTTCTTTCACCCCAATTCCAAATTATTGCTTAGGTCATTTTTCATGCAATACTATTAGCAAATTTCCATTTGTTTCTTCTTCTTCTTCTTCT